>NW_017259548.1:1937447-1940917 GCF_001594045.1 Atta colombica
CCAAATACATTTTATGCAAATATAATCTACGAGCACGAAGGTGCAAGCCGGCAAAAGATAAGTAATAGCGCAACAATTAAAGCGGGCGGCAAAACCGCGGGCACTCGTGTCGCACACGCGCACTTCGTCCAAGGTTTCGTTTCTCCTCCGCAGTGCATATCATACTGGATTATCGCTCTTGGATCGTCCTTCAAATGCGCGTATCTTTCCTCTCTACCCGTTGTCGTCGTTGTCAAAAAATCTTCATCAATTGATAAATTCGCAAACTCCGAATTAGTTATGCGTTTCCCGATTTTGAAACCGCTGCGCGAGATGAAACTGCAATGATACTAGCGATGAGATTGCAATGGCGAAGAAAAAAAATAGCAAAGCGAAACAAGACACAGACGTCGGGATCAGCCGAGAGATAGCTGTCAATACAATCGATGTGCACTTGCATGCAGTTCGTAACTTACTAAGCCCGCTGGTAACCAGGGGTAGTGAACGGAGGGATTTTTCCCACCACTGAGCCATCTCCATCACGAGTGCAGCGGGAGACCACGTGACTGGCTCGACAGTCTCGTACTTAAATAGAATGTAGAGCGCTATTGGGGCTCCGTACACATGATCATTTTCTTTTATGTATAATATAAAAAAAATATATTAAAAACGATACATGAGTATACATTGATGTATTATAAATAAAATAAATTGATTATTTTATTAACACATGAAATTGATATTATCTTTTCTCTCTTTGTAGTTTTCATATCTTTGTAGTTTTCAGATCTTTAAACAAAATTTCTTTAAATATATATTATATTTTTAGAAGTCTGGAAAGCATGATCTATGAAAAATAAAAGATTACATTTTAGTTTAGATCCATTTAAATATTTGTAAAATTTATTACGTAGATTTAAAAAAATTAATAAATGTTATTATAACGATCTAACAAGTAGAATTTTTTAAGATTAAGTAATATAAATTTAAAAATAAATTTTAGCTTTTGCTATCCATTTATATATAAACATATATGTATATGTAACATATATGTATAACTAGATACTCTTTCCATTTTATTATTATTGCAATTAGATCTTGCTTTTAGTTTTCTTAAATTGCATTATCGCTTACAAAAATGTGTACAGTTGAATATGACGATACGATTTAAATGTACATAAGTAAACCATAATATAACAAGTTCGATTATTAAAGCGTGAGTTTGCTAATAGATTCAAATAACTGTCAAGATTAACCATTTCTACGGATTAATCATTCCGAACGTCAAATTTATTATATTATTGACGAATTACATTATTTGATCATTAGCTTCTGCATGTATCGTCTCCCTGATACTTTTTACTTCTCTAACTGGTATAAATGACACGTGTCTCTGTGAAACATGTATGCTACTTACAAATGCACTTAGGTACTAGGCATCATTTAACACTGTTGCGCATGCATAAAAAAGTCTCTCTGTCTATTCCACCGATCTGATGGCAACGACACGATGCGAAATACGTGGCCATGGGCGACACAGGGTGGGAATACGTCACGGTGAGAATAGCGGACACGAAAGTCATATCAGAGGTGTGCGACGCGCGGGAAACGAAAGGCTGGGAAGGGAAGGGATGGCGTGACGATGTAGTGGTTGACCGGATGGAGGTGGCACGCTTTGAACGGAACGTTGAGGTTTTACGATTGAATTCGTCCAACCGACAGAGACGATCTGCCGCGTAGATTATATTGCACTTATGCGACACACACCGCACTGTCAGACGACTTTAATGACGACAAACGTTATTTTTTGCGATAACTGTTTTCAGATCAGAAACGCTGATAATCATTGATATTCGTATCTCGAATATTATTGAAGCAAGCAAAAGCCAATTGAAATAATCTAAAGCGGAAATATTTTTGATAAAGGATTCAGAAGTTCTATATTTGCAAGCTGCGAAAAGCAATCCTTTTTAGAGAAAAATTAAAAGCCAAATATACACGTGTGTATTGTAACATAATGATGAGAAATGTATGTGATGCGTATATGCAATAAATTGTACACAATATTTATGTATATATTTGTATAAAATAATTTATGTATTTATATTTAAAAATTTGATAATTAAGATAAAAAATAGAACTTTTTTTTCCTAACTGAGCACAGAAAAAAACTCGCAAATAGACACTTTTATTTTTTACATTTCATATATATTTTATTTCAACAACATATTATTGTCGTTCTCAATGATTATATTACAATAGTTGTTTTAAGCAACTATTTTTATGATAATTGTTTAAACTAATTTATGATAGATATATCTTTCTACACCGTGTCGAAAATATCAACAAAAACTTTGAAAGAATCGATATTAAAAAAAAAAAATTAATAAATTAATAAATTTTTTTTAACTAAAAATTCTTGAAAAAGGTAAAAAAATTATGAAAATAATTATTTAATTATTACGATTATATACGATACATGGAACGCATAATAATATTATAGAATTTCTATTGTTTCTGATATACATATTTATTGGAGAAAGTTTTGCCGACATCTATTGCTATATTAATTAAAAAATTCTAAGAGCTTCTCAAAAAAGATTACATCAATAAAGACAAATACAAATTTAAATAAATTTCGTCTATTATCTCGTTTTTTAAATCGCGCGTCGTTGAGTCATTTATGATATTCAATAAGATTGTATACATGAGCTATTTCGATATATAAATTTAAATTAATATATAAATTTTCAATCGAATGCATTATTTCACATCGCATTATTTTACAGTTTATGACGATATTTCTTAAAAATTGTAACGTAATATCCGTGTTTCAAAGTGTATTGTATAATTGACAGCGATAGCATCATTGTTTCACGCCTATGAATGCATCGTTTGCGATTGCCGATACGGCAGGCGAGCAACAACTTGGCGTCGCAACCTAACTTTGGGACTATTCCGTAAGATTATAGCTTCCGTAAGATTATGCTGGCTTTATGTATGAATGAAATGCACAGACGTAAGTGCCAAAGAATAAAAGAAAGGACTCAAATTGTATACCGATTACTGCTCCAAGTTCCATAAGAATTTGTTTTTTTTAATTTAATAAATAATTCCATCATAGAGACAAATGTGATTTTGCTATGAAAGCAAAAGGATTGCAAAATTTAATTACTGTGTATAACAAACAAATTTGCATATTCGACAAATATTTTGCATTTGTTGTAAATCATTTTTATACAACGGCTACAATACAAAAAAAGAATAAATATTTGTTTGTAAATAATTTAATTTAATCGACAAAGTATTCTAGAAATTGTCAGGTAAGTACTAAGTATTGCGTACAATGCAAATTGAATAACTAAAAACACGTGTATCATATGGAAATACGCAGAAAATGAAATTTAAAGTGCGTGTGGTGTAACATGTTCGTGAGAATAATTCGATCGTAAAATGAAGCTAGTCGTGGAAAAGGATTATATATATATATA
>NW_017259548.1:1941017-1953836 GCF_001594045.1 Atta colombica
AGCTTCTATCCGATAGACATTTTTTTATTCAGGTATAACCGAAGAGATCGACACCGCTATAAAGAGTCAGATAAGTGGTAAAACATGCCAGCCCCACGTCTATATATTTGTTGAATTTACGACCCATTATTGATTTTCTTAGTCGTGTAGCAATTACGTAGTTACTCATTGAATATTTTATTTCGCATTATTCGCATTATGATTCTCGTTATTAAATGTTACCAAACAATTTCAAGGATCAAGTTATAACCGTTTTGACTTTTGAAACGTTAGATAACGTTAAAAGATGTTAAACTGTTACAATATAAAACATATCCTCAACAAGTTGCTTTTTCGTCAATAATTTATTCACTGTTCAAAAGGCAGATAATAAAAATCGATTATTTTTCTGTAGCATGTGACACTTATTACACTTACACATATGGATTAATACATCTTACGAGAGCAATAATTCTCGAAGCAATATCTAAAACTTAAATAAAAAAAATATTTACTTTTTTGTGTGTAAACATCGCGCAATCTTGAAATTAAAAAAATGTCCTAATCAAAGAAAACAAATTCATTCAATTTGCTATGATTTTGAAATCTTAATATCAAGAACAAATAAGAAAAGTAAATCGGTTCTAGTTCTCACTATTTATAGCACATGTGAATATATACATGTATAGTAATGAAATTTTTTAAGTTATGTAGATTGTCCCAAAATTTGCAACTCAAAATACTATGGTAACAGTTTTAAAAAAATTAAATATTTTTAATAGCGCTTTTCATAAGGCAGAACTAGTATGCATTTAGTGCACTTTAAAGGCGTTTACACAAATCGATGTAAAAATGTATATGTTTAATAAAAATGATAGAAATGAATTAAACCGCGAAATATTCAATACATTTTATTATACTATTTGATAAAATACACATTAGGCATTTTATCAATTAAGATATCTCATTTTTACATTTAGATTAGAATAATGTAAACAGTTTTAATGAACAGTACTGAGTACACTTCCAATAAAAAAACGCTATAAGTAACAATTTTTGAGATATAAGAGTTTAAATATGGCTAATTACAGATTACGTTTAGATAAGGTGACTTGTAAGTATCATAAATGCGCTGAAATTCGCATTCACTAACGCTCATTAATCTATCACACGCGTGACATGGACAGGTGACCATCTAACTTTTCTAAACGTAGTCTTAACTAACTAACTGATCATATTTAAATCTTTATTACTCTCGAAATCTGAATCAATGGATCGTCACTAATTATCCAGTAGCATACTTTGCATTGATAATCAGTGAAGTTCAATTAAAAAAAGAAGAATGTTTGAGCATTATATAACTAAAATAAAACTGATATTTATTAATTTCAATCTTCCAATACCATATTCATCGAATTTAAGCACTAAACAGTTGTAAACAAGTTTAGTTCATCAAGTTTAGATCACACAATAAAGATTAGCTAGATTAGGGATCTCATATTTAATTCACTGATACCAGTGGTATAGTTGGCACTGATATCAGTGATTATCCACTGATTCAGATTTAAAGAGTATCTAAAAAAATTATCTAGAATAAAAATTTAAAAATAATTTTTTACTTAATTTTGTTAGATATCATATTAGTTAAGTCGCGAATTCTGGGAGACTGTACTTTAAACTGATTTTGATAATAAAATTAAACTTTCTATCATGTCATTTTTGTATTTTTCGTGCAAAAATTCAATGTTCTTTTTTTACAAATTAAATGTTCTTTTTTTCTTGTTGTTATTTTCTTTATTATTTAATTGTCATATCTCTCGATAAATCTTTCGTCTTTAATAGTAAAGAGAGTAGTCAAGAAAATCTCTGTTGCGGTTATTGAACGAAAAGAAAAGCTTCAAAGAGAGCATCGCGCTGAGAAAAGAGAATGAGGAAAGGAGATGTAGCGGGATAAGAATGATCGTAAAATGTCGACGAAATAGATCCAGGATGCGATAGTCAGCATTCGGACAGAACAAATACAGACACATGCGATGCCACGGTTGATACTCACTTGCGGCTGAATTTACTGATTGAACCGCGGCGTCTGTTCTTGCGGTAGAAACGGGTTTTACGCGTTCCGGAGATGCCGGTGCAGCACCGGAAATGTCCTCACATGAGACGACAGCATCGAATTGTTTCGGGAAAAGATCGTAAATCGTCTCTCTAACTCGATTCGATATAAAACAAGTGAGTTTGGAATCAGAACTCTAATCTCGCTGAAACTGAGCATACGACAGTAAAAAAGTAATGTTCACGTCCTTAGCGTGCCTCTCTCATAAAAACTTTATTGAGTTTTATGTATCGAGTAATTAAGATGGTGACGGAATTCTTATTACAGTTTATAAATTTTATGTCTCGTAGATTTTTACATCTTTTGTGCACGCAATTATAAATTACTTTTCATTAATAATAAAATATGTTAAAATCAACATTTCTATGAATATGTCTTCATTTTTTTAGTATGTAAGACATGTAAGAAATAATCTTCGGAAATTTAAATTGTTAAAATCAAAATCTGTTACACAATTTAACTCAACTTCATGTAGAGCATATTAATATTACTACTGGTATATATGCATATTAATATTACCACACGGAAAAAAAAATTAATTGGGTGGTACAGCAAACCTATAATTTACTACGCGAATTCAACTAAGAAGATTTGATGGTTTAACAAATCGCTAATGTTATTCAGCTGTCAACTTTGCTACAATATTTTAACATAGAAATTTGACTGTTTGTATATTATGATTGTAGATTTGTTGAATCAGTCAAGTTTTCAACTGTGTTTTTTCCGTGCATCAATTATAATACGAAATAATAGAATTTCTCTTACTTAATCAAAACAATTAATAAATCAGTTTAAATTATATCTACCTCTCTTTCTGTTCTTTCTAAAATATTCTATATTTTTGTACGAATAACATTTTCAAATATTTGATTTCGAAAATCTGCTTATAATTTTTTTACATTTATTGGAACGATATATCGTCACATTACGGTTATAGAAAACAAATTTGGTAAAGTCTCAATTCTGCTACTAAAAAAAAACTTGGAGCGTCTGGTAACTTGATAGGCTTCGTCACGATATGCAGTATAATTTATAATAACAGGGCACAGCTCAACAGCGTATTGCGTGACAAGCGAAATATTAGGTTCGTAATAAGTTAAGTTTCGTACTAAGAAACAGGTAACAAGAATAAAACGCGATAAAAGATATCGAACTGTACACGCCAAGTGTCAAGTATCAAGACGGGGATTTGCGATATGGTCTGAGATCCATTGAAAATGTTGTGCGCTTGTAACGATGGCGCAGCGCATTCCATACGGTAACAGCAACAAGGAAAGTAACAAAAAAAAAAAATAACGTCACGTCGTGATTGGACGGAGACCGAATCGTTCTGATAAGGAATCATGAATTGTACGCACGTGGTATTTCGCAAGATATCTATAGACGGGCGAATTCGATTTATGACGAGCATTACACGAAAAGCAAAGATGTAACCGGACGTGTTCAACCATATAATTATCGTCAAGATCGATTTGGGGCTGATACGAATCAAAATTGGCTGAAATGCATAATTTCATCGACCATCTTCAAAACTCGTAACTCGTAATTCCAAACTGAGTTGCATGCATATTTACTGATGACTTTCGCATCTTTATATATTTGCGGTTCTCAACCTTTCAGAACTTTCTCTCGACTCTCAAATACTGTTGACTTAAATCGTGGAAATAGTTACATAGACATTTTTATCTCGTTATCGATTTATATTCCGAATGTATATGCTATATACATAAATTACAAATGAGAAGCACTCTATTTTGTCAATCAATGAATAAGTTACTTTATTAAAATTTCGATACATCATTAATCTTTATTTTTTTTATGTAAAGTCGCTATAGTGGCTACTAAACAATGTCAAATTTTGAGGCAAGGAATATAATGAAATAATAAATTTATAATAAATATTACTTAGGAAAAACTGTAATGCCAGGTTTCCACAAGATGTGAATACGTGTTCCTACGAACGTTGACATAGGCATTAGCAGGATTTTTTTTTTCTAGGCGAGGATATAATTTATGGAAAACATTTTGCTGACTCCTATGTTCACATTCGTGGTTCATACCTTGTGGGAACCCAGTATAAGATTTAAAGAATAGATCCTGATCCTTTAAAGGTTAAAGATAAAAAATATACTAAACATATATATATGTAACATATATACATAAACTAAACATATATACATAAACTTATTTTTGTAAAATATTGTAAAAAAAAATATTAAATGTCTACTACGAGAAAAATTTCTTATCTCTGCAGT
Organism: Atta colombica; assembly: GCF_001594045.1. Lineage (NCBI taxonomy): Eukaryota > Metazoa > Arthropoda > Insecta > Hymenoptera > Formicidae > Atta > Atta colombica. The sequence goes on from NW_017259548.1 coordinate 1,945,365, forward strand.
AATATTTTTAAGAGCAAATGCAACAAAGAGTTACGCTGTTTTTTAAATTCTTGTCGATGTCGTATTACGTGATCAAATGCATTGAGAAAAAACTCAGCAAACGCCATCTCGTGGAAGAAGAAGTAAAAAAAAGAATGAACCGTTGCACTCTCACAGATGCGATATAAACAGGATAAGCAAGTAGCCAGAGAGGGCGAAGCAATAAAACACATAAGCGTAAGAGAGCTGAATTAAGTAAAAGAAGGTGTGTATGTGTCGATTAAATTGCTCCGTGATCTGCAACGTAAAATACTCGAACACGTATTAACGTGCATTTCTGTTCAGAAAAAACAACGCAAGATCAATATTAATAAGCAAGCAATTCCATCAAGGCAAATCAATATACATTTTGATCTAAAAAAGAACATAATAATATTGTATATTAAAAATTATTGATTTTGAATTAATATCCAAATAAAAATTTTAAGTACAAATAAATAAACACATATAATAATATAATAATATAATAAACACATTTGTGCTAATATATAAATGTATACTTATTCAAAAAACTTTCAAGTATTATTTTCAAGCAACATAATTACTTATTAATATTTATCAGTATAAACAGTATATATAATTTTGGAAATATAAATTTGTATTTAAAAGTTTAGCAATTTTACAGATATAATATAAGAATAATATTAAACAAATTATTTAAATGTTAGAATATTTTGCAAGACTTTGTTATAGTGCGGTGAAAAAGTTGCACGCATATCGAATCTTGATGATGAAATACGCAACTATATACACGCAATCCGCAAATATTTGAGAAGACCTAATTATTTCTTACATTAAATTCGACACGTAAAACAGGTTTCCCTCGTAACTGTTGCGATGCACCTGCAGACGATCGCTTCTTACAGCCGTCCCTCGACGACGATTTCTCAATTGGCGCTTAATTAAAGGCAGGTTCGTCTTTATGTGTGACTAATTGAAGGGATCCGATTAAGAATGTATCTCAAACGAAAATCATTTGAAAAGTGATCTTTAGCAGAATTAATGCGGAGAATGATATGGATATGCTTATCAGCATTCAGGACTGGTGGAATCATCATTAGAAGTTTGCGGTGCAAGTTGGAGAACTGCGAATAATTAGATTCTCTCAAAAGATTATATGATAGTGGATGAAAAATTATCGGCTCTTTCGCAAACTTCATCAGCATTAATAACAGTTCTCATTAATGTTAATATCATCCGAGCTATATTTCAAAGAGCGGTCTCGGCCCATTATATTATATGTATTCGATCTTCGATCATGCAAAGTTATTTATTTTCACACATATGGAATATGTAATCGTATGGTAGAAATTGTTATTTCTACCATATGGGCTGTTTCCAGCTCGACTAGACATCATTCGATAGAAAATATAAAAAACAAATATTATCTTAACAATAAATAATTACTAGAATTGTTATCGTATTTAAAGCGACATTCTGCGTGTGGATGACGCCTAATACGTATACAGTAACCGGAGTTGCTAGTAGGCGTCAATGGTTTAATTCGCTGCCTTCGGCAACAGACTCTGCTACCAGGTCGGTTAACACACCATCATTTACGTAAAATTCATGAGAAGCGGATAACCTTACGAACATGAAGAACGATAAAGAATGCTGGGACTATTTTGTAGGTAAGTGCCATTCGCCCAAAAGCGAATCAACGTTGCACCACAAGCCAGTATGAACGATTGTATATTCAGCCCTGTAATTTCTCCAGTCGGCGGCCTTGACTGAACATTACCTGCTTTATGATAGCTCTTAAAAGAAAGTAGCCGAATTACAGCTGCTTCTCATCTCCTGAATGAATGAGCCTCGGATAATTTTAAGCATTTTGATAATTAGCCGTTAACCTTGATCTTTGTAGCTTGAAATAAACAGTTAATTCTATTAGTAAATTAAATAAAAAATTCATTAGACAGATTAACTGATTTTGAGCTACTGACTTATATTGCAATTTTATGACAAATCATAAACAACAAAACGACATAAACGTTAAAATAGAGATTGTTTGTATTTCCTAAAATAACATTTTCAAAAACTAAAAAACTAAATTTACGTTTTTTTTTATTTTATATCCTTGAATGAATAATAATTTTTAGTAGTATTGAAAAATAAATTATATTATTCATTTCTTTCTATTATAAAATTATTTCTTAAAAATCACAAGAAATTACATCATCTCCTTTAAATTTCAAATTAAAAGATTTGACAATACATTCCTGAATATATCTAATACTTTAGAACGAAAAGAATGTGCTCTAAAAGACAGAGCGACAAATGTTCTGTATCTGTACATATAAATTTCCTACTATTTATACTTTCCAGTCACATAATAACATCAATTATTTTCATTCAAAAGTATCACATTAACGATGACATTTCAGAAAAAATTACAAGAATATACGCATACGACGTGAACTGTAATTATTATGTCTACTAGCGATTTTCTAAATTGTAATGTGGCAATTATCTGCCCATGATGGAATTATTATACATGCGCTAAGGTAAGCGAATACTATGTGATCATTGCAGTTCCTTATGCAAATGTTACGTCGACATAAGAAGACATAACATATGCTAGTTAGTTCTAAAATTATTCAGAATTAGCATAAATTATTAGATTAGCATTTTTTATCTAAAAAATATGCAAATTGAGTGGTAAAATATATAATACATCAGGTTTTAATATTGTGTTTCAATTATTCAAAGATGTGAGAAATTTGATAATCTTTCAACAAATATAGATATCTATTTTGCATTTTGATTCCAATTTTTTTAATTCCAATTAATTAAGTTGCAACCTTAAAATCATCTGATCATCTGACCATCTTTCTCCGAAAGGTAAGATTGCATTTCGCATATCTCTGCATATGCCGCGTACGAAATATTCCCTCTTGAGTAGCAATCCTTCCCGGTAGAATCGCGCGAGAGCGATTTAATCGCATTTGGCGCGACGCGACACGCAATGATAAAAAAAATGGAGCGCCTCTATTCTGCCTCGACAAACCTGCTTCTGAATTCTTTCGTGCATTGGTACCCTTCGATTTATCGCGTTTCTCGCGTGCATGCCGAGTATTACTTTGGCATTTTGCTGCTTATAAACTCCTTTGCGGCGATATGAAAAAAAGAAATAACAAAAAATGAAAAATACGTTATACCTCTTCTTCTCTCTTTTCCTTCATTTTCTATATTCCATCTTCATTCTAGATATTATCCTTTCTCTCTCTTCCACCCGATTTTACCATCTCATTTCCTCTTTCCCGATTTCTCTACCTGTCTCTCTGGCTCATTCTCCCTACTCCCTATAATTCCACAGAGTTGCTCTCCTTCTTACTCTCGTTCCTCTTCGTCCGTTCCTCCCAGCCGTATTTAGTTACCCATAAACGATCAGCATGCAACTCCTCGAGTGTACGCATATCGCAACGAACCGCGTATTCTACCACGTTCATGTTACCACCACCTCATGCGTGTAAACCACTATACAATCACGTATGCACGCACGCACTCACGTATGCCTCATGTTCTGCGTGTTGTGCGCATCGTTCGAGGACGAATTTCGACCAGGAATATTTTCTGCTCACCTTAGTGTGTATGATAGACGTTTCGATACATTGTGAATAATTTGTATCCGGAGATCATTTCGCGAACAACACCATCAAAAGATATTCACGATATCAGATACAGTCATGTTCGAAATTGTTCTTAGTTCGGCAAAGTATGACATAATGAAAAAATTCACTTTTTACATGCATAAGTAATACAAAATATTTATAAATGATACAATACGACTATTCGAACAACTATATCATTCATATTAAGGATCTTCCATAAAAAAAAAAGAAAAAAATCTCTCTTATTTCTCACAAATCTTATGTCAATATATGATTTTTAATAACACAATTTTCAATTACACAAAAGATTGCTCGCGAGCAATCTTTTCTCTATTTAAATAAGAAATTTTGTAGCCCTAAAATGATTTTGTTATTTTAATTTTTTACAATTTGTACTTTGTATATGAAACTCAAATCACATTCTGCGTTTCTGAATAGAAAGAGAAGAAAAGATGAAACATATTAGTTAATAAGATTATATTTATTTCATTTTTTAATCTATCTATTCTTCTTTTTTATACTCGAAGAAATAAGTTGAATCATTTTAAGAAACTAAATATAATGTGCGTGCAAAATGTTTCAATACAAGTGCAATCTGATTATTTCAACAAATCGAAAGATAAATTGTGCTCCTAAGAATCAATTTTACAATATATTTCAAAATTAATTCTAAATCTCTTTTCCGAACTCCGTTGTGCAATCCAACAAAATAAATTTCAATATATAAAAAATATTTTACAAGATATAGGTAATGATTAACTTTCTAATGGAAGATATATTATTATAAGATACATATAAGAACATTAATTTATCATTTATATATTTTTATATTATTTTCAAGAAAATAGATGTATTGGCTAACTGTGTAATTCTTTAAATTCATGCCCTGTAAATATTAGTTGCTTGAAATTTCATACAATCAATTTCTTGTTATATGCACACGTGCGTATAACAAAACGTTCTCGACTTATTTTATACTATATGATATTACAATATATGTGGTCGTGACTTATTGTTGTACGTATACACACACATATAAATATCTTTTAGATTATCAGATGTAAAATTTACATTCTATTAATTTGCTACTATATAATATTGTATGTGACTGTGCAATAATATTAACTACTTGTCGAATATCTATTATATTCAAGATTATTAGGATATCTATAGAGTTTCATAACATTAGGATATAGAGAATATTAAGTTCATATTGAGTTTACTGCAAAATTTAAGCTACAACATATGTTATAAGTATACAAAATGTAAATTTCTAGATAATAAACGATAAAAATTTTATGTAATATTGAATATTAATATATAACTATAATTATTAATATATTAATATATTAATATATAACTATAATCAACACACTTGCATATATTTTGGTTTATTGTTCAGAAAAATTGAAGGTATCTTAGAAGGCAATAAGAATATGATAATATTATACTTAATGTCTCATTTTTCAATGACAATTCGTTCCTCAGAAATGCAAGGTATATTTCTATATATTTAAATTAGAAATGTTGAGAACATCAACGATCCGATTAGAATAATATCTAAAATTATTCATTAGTTGGCATGCAACTTTTTGATAAATTGTATATCTTTTATCTGTAATTGTCGTAATTATATTATTTATATCATTGTATTATTTTTAACAATAATTTTAGCTATTAATTGTAAAGAAATAAAAAAATAAATCAATAAAATCTATACTACCAATCTGTATTGTTTTAATAAATTTGTAATAACAAAAACTATTCTATTAAACATGCAAATGTGTTTATAAAAAAATTATTATTTTTATTTTATTCATAATGATTATTTTGAATTAGTACATTTAATACAGCAATATAAAATAATTTATAATTTTTTTAAACAATTTAAACAGTTTAAACATTTTTAAACAAAAAGTAATACAAAAAATAAAATTTTAGATTTCTATTTAATTAATTATTAAATTTATTATAGTTTTTAGTATATTGTATTTTTCAATCAAGATAAAATGAAGATTAATATATTCATTATTAAGAACTTTTAGTATTTTTCATAATAAATAAATTGTTAAAGATAATTTGAAAAATATTATCTTTTCTTTTTACTTTCAATTTATTACACATATTGCAAATTGCTTCAAATATAAATTTATAAAATTAGGTTTCCAAGAAAAATTTTTAACATTTATTGATTTTAAATTTTATTGCTGGAAATCAAATTTTATGTTGAGAATGTTGGGATTCCTTTAAGTTTTATTAACGAAGGCAATTGATTTAACATTTTACGCATCAAATACCACCGTATGACTGGCCAGCGATAAAATGTTATTTTATATAGCCGTGATCGAGGGACACTGGTGAACCTGCTAGTCAGTTCGGTCTTCACTGATCTTTTGCCAAAGACTGTACCGGCAGAAATAGCGAGTCGTCGATCAGATCGTATCCGATCTCGTCGCATCGTGCTTTATACATACATTCGCAAATGCGTGCGTGTATACGTGCATCCATCAACACAAAGTTCGTTAAAGTATAGCATTACGAAGTCTCGTAAACAATTTTCGAGACTATAGAAATATATTTCGATCACATCTGCCCATTACACAATTTGTCTGTCGAATGTAATAAAGCTGTGCATGATCATTGAGATGCGAAGAGAACTTGTGCAATCTTCATTTAACGTTTTTTTATACTTCAATGCAACATCATACAAATTAGCGTATTTTTAGAACGAAAATTATATTACGATAGAGAGGGAAAGAGAAAGAGAGGCCACATAAATCTACATCTTACAATATAAATGATGGACGCTCGCGCAAACACAAAAGAGCGATGAGCCTCATTTTCTCGACTGAATATCCGCTATTGTATCAAGTTTCGTACACATATAACATATTTTTTGAATGATCCCTCCATGACCCTGACAAATATTACTATCTGTGTCATTTTTAAAACGTCTTATCATTATTACTGCAACAGTTATGATAGTACGATCCATATTACAGTTTACTGCCGAACGATGATACGCAATTATCACTTGCGCGATATATCATATTCATCAATATAGTAAATCATTTATGCAAAATAATTTCTAATTATTATTTCTATTCGATTATAGCCTGGACTTATGAGTTAGAGCATTCTTATCATAGTATTATAAATAAGAATCATGATTATTTTATGTTTGTTGTAATAATTTTTTATGCAATTTTGTATTAATGTTGATATAACGTACAACACAACACATAATTTCTATATCTTTATGCACTCACAAATGTATTTATGTTAATTACGAATTTTTATGGTCTGATTTACGGTGCAATTTACGAAGCGAACTGCACACCAAAAATAAAATTAAAAAGTATATATCCTTTACGATAAAATCATATTAAGTCAAGTTACGATTTTATTTTACACCGTCTTCTTTCGCAAACTCAGGAATGAGTTATAATTTATAAATATCAGTGGAAATACCGTTATTATATTTATTTTTATAAAAAATAAATGTAATAACGATTACAACGAGATTTTAAATATCTCGATGTAATAATTATATGCAATATAATTATCACTTAATATCAGTAAAGTTTTGCAGCGCACTCATAATAACTGGTTTCCTAGTTCCATCACTGAATGCTAATTAGTATTAAATTATTTTGTCATTGTAACCATACAAATGAATATTGATAAAATTAATTGTATGATGAGTCTCGTATCGAAAAAATTGTTTATATATTGTTATTAAATAATTTATGCTATATAAATTTTAAGTTTTTAAAATTTTTATTCTCAATTCGTTGTCCTTAATTTTATATTAATATATGCATTATTATAACAAAGGTACTATTTTTCAGATAATACAATTATATATTAGATTAACAAACAGACATTATTGTTCAAATATATTTCTATGATTTTATTTAAAAATTTTTGGTCAAAAATTTTTTATCAAAAATATAAGATATTATATCATTAATATCTGAAATGCTCTTCTTTATCTAAAAAAAAATTTAATTTTTCACTGCATTTATTAGTCTGTATATCTTATATTGTGTGTTTATTTCTATTATCCTAATGTATTTAAACAACAAACTCAGTGAGTTTCAATGTGCACTCGAAAGTATCTTCCTCATAAACCGTTAATAGTTTAAGACTGCGCAGCGAGCTAGATAAGACCTAAGGCAGTAAAGATAAACGGTTTATCTTACTACATTAAGCATTTGTGAAAATTGTAAAGTCGTAATGTTGAACTTTTGCAAAAGCACACGTTGGTTGCCTCACATGAAAAGGCAATGAATAACAAGGCAATTTACTATGCACATATTTGCATATATTGATAGAACGATACGTATTGTTGACGAATGGCCTTAAAATTACAGCAGTCCAAAAACAATATGTTCCAAAAACAAAATATCATGTTGTATTCTATAATTATGTTCCCTATTCATATTTATTTTAAAATAAAAAATGTATGTAATTTTACAGCATAATAAGATACTATTTCCTAATTAATATAATTATACATTAGATTAACATAAATAAGTAGACATTTTATTGTTCAAATATATATTTCTATGTTTTTAAATAAGAAACCAAAAATATGAAAAAAATAAAAGTAAATAAAAAATTTTTTAATTTTTAAATTTAACATCAGAAAATAAAATTGCATATTTTTGCGACTAATGTATACTTCTTCTAATAAAATAATGTTAAAAATTTGTGTGTGTGTATGTGTGTGTGTGTGTGTGTGTGTGTGTGTGTGTGTGTGTGTGTGTGTGTGTGCGTGCGCGCGCGCGCGCGCGTAAAGGAAGTCATATTATTATCC
>NW_017259548.1:1953936-1958265 GCF_001594045.1 Atta colombica
ATACTATATTAAAAAACTGATTTGCATTCAATTTATTCTGCTGCAAGTTATATTATAGTAATATAATCTTGAAATTAATTTTGCAAATATAATCGATTGAAAAATGTGTATTATATAATATTATGATACTGTAATATGTACATGGCTTTAATTATATTATATAGCTACAAACAAATCTTGAAAATATAACAAAAGCGTAAATATTATACTTATTTCTAATGTACTATTGTCTCTAATTTAATAAATTGTTAACCGTATTTTCTTTATATGAAAACCTAAATTCACCTGCCATATTTTCATTTATGTTATATACAAAAAGAGTTTGAAAACGGTCACCTATTACAATACAATACATATAATTCACTTAGGCTGCTGCACAATGGTCTTTGCATTAATACATCTATATCATTTTCTCTTAGGTTTAAAAAGCTATATGTACAATACAACAGCAGTAATTTTCGTAAGATCATCGGTTGGAGAGCTGATAAATGCATGCAAAAATTCAATACTGTGCAGACAGAGCTGTTTCACATTCATCGCTTTCTTGCACGATAAACTTTGTAAACTTCTATCAGTGACTGAGAGAATGTAACATGAGGTCTGTTAGAGCGGTTAAATAAGTGCTGTGGCGAAATTGGAGGAAGAAGAGAGAGAAAAGGAGAGGACAAAAATGTAGAGAGAGTGAGGGGGGGGGGAGAGTGGAAATAGTGGAGAGACAGTATACAGAATCAGTAATTTTAGACGATATATGAATACACCACGCGCGCGCGCACGTGTGTATATATACATATATATATTTTTTTTTTCGTAAATATTAATAAAATAGCTACCAATTGCGTTATAAAATTCGGTAACTGCAATATAAGCTAAATTACAACGAACTTTTTAGTTCTCATCACAAGTCCGAAAGTCGATTCTTATCTGATTTATTTCGAGAAATTTTATGCAAGCTGCCTACTCTGTCGAGTGAGTAATCAGTGACATTGCCGTAAGACAACTTGTCAGGCACGGCGCAAGGATTTTAATAAGACGAATACGGGAGAACGTCAGGTCGAACTCAGGTACAGGCGTCCTGGACAGAGCAAAAAGTAAAACAGAAGACGCGGCGAAAAAAAGAGAGAAGTAAGAAGGCTGCGAATATATGGCAAAAGAATTCACCGCTACCTATAGGGCTCATTGCCTCACAGTAGATTCGCAAATTGCCCTCCCTTGTAAACATGAGCGTAAACCCTTGATGCATTAATCAGATGGGTATTATATACCTTTTTAATACAAGCTACTCTTATATATATATTATACATAGCTCGCAATATCATCATATTTCCAATTTAGTAGAGCGTCTCACACATAGAGAGATTTTCAGAAAAATTTGTTAAACTGTACTTATCAAATTTTTTAAGCATGTCAATTTTCAGCATGTCAACAAAATCATGGTAAAATCGAAACTTATAGAACTGGGAAATTTGATATTCTATGGCGATCGAACACAACGATGAGATTACGTTCGTCTCTCTTTCAATTCCACGATCGTTTCTCGAGCAAGAGTTAATCCCTCTTCGTTTAACAAGGTACGCAGATTTGAAAAAAATCTGCATCTAATAAAAACTTAGTAGTTTCTTAACTTCATGTTCCAGCGCGGCATAACTTCTTCTAAAGTACCAGATGCCATCGAATATTATGACGTCTGTCAAGTATTCCCGTTTCTTTTAAGCTAGATTGATTATTAAATGATGTTTCAGAACAAAATTCCAACAATTAATAATTTTTACACAGGTTAGAACTCCACGGAAACGTGTCGACCCAATAATTTTGGGCATTTTTGACAATAGTTTTGACATGGTCCGCTCGAGTTCTATAAGAATAAATAAATTATAAACATTTTTTAAATAATTTTAACTATCGCTATCGCACGTCACTTGGCGGAAATATGTCGTGCTGATTATTTTCAGCACTTCTGGCGGTAGTTCTGTTGTTCCGATCGAGTTATAAACGAATAAATTATTATCTAAAAATAATCAACACGACATATTTCCGCCAAGTGACGTGCTGATAGCGATAGTTAAAATTGTTTAAAAAATATTTATAAGGCGGAACAACCTTTGATAATATTATAATTTATTCGTATAGAACTCGAACGGAACATGTCAGAACTATTGTCAAGAACTATTGCCCAAAATTATCGAGTCAAGACGCTTCCGTGGAGTTCGAATATTCTAACTGTGTAAAAATTATTAATTATTGGAATTTTGTCCTAAAACATCATATAATAATCAATTTATTGGGTTGTTCGGAAAGTTCGTGCCGATGTTGAAGGAAAATTGAAACGCAGAAAATTTAAATTTTAGTATATTGTACATTTATTAAATTATATAGGTTAGTCGGCACGAACTTTCCAGACAACCCAATAGCTTAAAAGAAATGGGAACTTGATAGATGTCGTAATATTCGATGGCATCTGGTACTTTAGAGGAAGTTATGCCGTGCTGGAACATGAAGTAACATGGCATTTCTTTATTTTTGATTTTTTGATATTAAAAATACAGAACATTTTGTTATTTTTGAAAGAACAGTAGAAAGTGCTACCGGAACAATCATTATTTTTTGAAAATTAATAAAATGCCATGACACAAGTTTGAATGGTTATTCTGTAAGAAACGTTTGTATAAAATATCAATACTAATTATTGCATTGAATATATAACACTTTCTTATATTAAATGTCCATTTAATGTAATGTGCATATCAAAAGATAAACGTATCAACATTTCGTTTCATATAATCTTTGACACTGCAGCGATACAAACAAGTTTAGCCTTATGTCATTCTTAAGTTAGTTAATTTAAAAATTAGTATGCTGATTTATTAAAAAATTAAATTTGTTAAATGTTTTAAAACTTTTAGCAGATAATTAAAATATATCTCATCTTATATTTAATTACATTTCTCTGTATCATATTAACATTTTTGATTCGAATAAATTTTGTTTCTCAATAATATTTATGAATTATTTTACATATAATAAAATAAAATAATAAAATTTTTGTAGTGTAACAGATTTTATAATTTGATAGATATTTTTTTGCTGATATCAAAAGCCAGAAAATTTTTAATTTTAGATATTACATGTTTTATGATAACATTATATCGTTCATTTGCTACAACGACACAACTTAGATAATAAAATTTTTCAGAAAATAAGTTTTAATATTGTGAATCATTAAAATTTTATATTATATCAATTTTATGTAATATCAATTCTGAGATATACAATTTTGATGTAATAACTGATTGTAGAGGAGGGAATATATATTTGTTTATAATTATTAATATATATTTAATATATATTTTTCTTTATGTTTTTGTTTTGTAAGCAGCTCCAAAATTTTTGAGTAATGTTATTGTTGCAACACGATATGTGCTAGTATCACTATTAGTCAAGTTTCTTAAATATTGCTTCTATATTTTTCTTGGCAATGCCGAAAGGGATCGTGCAATTGTGGTTTAAGCTCAGATCTTCACCGCTGCTATAAACAGAGACTACATTTGAATCAGCGGTGACACGAATTGTGGTGATGGCAGATGGAGACCCGTTACGGGCAGTAAGTAGTATGGTGAAATTTCATCTTGCCACAACATCTCGACGGCAATAACTGAACGTGGTACAAACTGTCACGTTGTTTCGTTATTACATCTGATGGAATCAGAAAAAAATCTCTCAATCAAATGCAAATGAAAAGCAAAAGAAAACAGATACTTGTAATAAAATTATTATAAATTGATAATATTCATTATGCATATATTATATTGCGAGAAAAAAAAATGTGATTAAACGAATGATCGTTTTATATACAGTGTTTGCATATGTGTACAATTACACTACGTTTGTAAAATAACTAAGCCTTTTATCAATAAGTTCAACTATATTATATAATTATAAATACATAATTTATTATCTAATATGATTTTTTTATACACGTTATATTTAAATTTGAAATAAATGTTTGTTATGTTCAACATAACGGTTTTTTAGCCACTAACAATTAAAAGGCGAATATTTATTAAAATTGTATGATGTTATTTAGAAAATTTAAGATGACATTGATTTTTTTATTAAACAATTTTTTATCGCATATTATAGTCTATATGAAGCAGATAAATATTCATTTTTTTAACCTTTTCTTTTACAACACTTTATATAAAATATATACATATACCTTGTATATCTATATATTTTAAATTCTTAAATTAGATGCAACATAATGTTGTTTCCAACGTTCCTTTTGGTTTAAGAAATTTAGAAATATATATAATATAATAATATATTATACAA
>NW_017259548.1:1958365-1963781 GCF_001594045.1 Atta colombica
TCTTAAATGTCAAAGGATTAAAAAAAATGAGATTTATAAATGACTCATTAAACATACAAAAGTGTTCAATTTTTAGCTTAAACTCACATAGCTTATGTGTTTCAATATCCAGAAATTGTCAAATCCATTTGACAAATTGTTGAATCGTTTAACAAAAAGCAAAACATCAATCTAAAGGCATTCGATTGTATGTTGGATCTCCATCGTTAACGCTATTTTGCGCTTCGTCATGATCACCGAGTCTACCTTCGTCTCGATCCTGTTTTAAAGCAAGTCTTACCGATCGTAAGGGCTGTCGATCCGGATAGTCGCGATCATCATCTGTGAAGGACAGTATGATCGAAACGCGGCGAAACGACGATGCCTACTATCCGGCTGCTTCGCCGCGGGAAAGCTATGCGAACGAAGCCGTCTTTTGGAGACGCATAAAAGCGCAGAATTCCGGTCATGAAGTATTTCTGCACTATATAAGCAACACGCTTATTCCTGGTTTATACCCGGGACGTCGCATTAAAATGTTGCGACGACTTTTATACGCGAATCTGCGCAACTTGCGCTCAGTTACGACGCGCTTGCACCACACTGTTTCCACTTAATGCACATCATACTATACGTATACACATTTATCGCGTGCATTCACAGGTCACGCATACCAACTGAACAGACACGGTGTTATTCTTACTCGAAGAAAGATAAGGAGGAAGGACTGATGATTTCTTCAACGCGAAAAAAATATGTAAAAAAACCTGGCGTTTATGATCGGCAATGATTTTTCTACAAAATGATAGACTGTATCATTAAACTAATCGAAAAATATTGTTAAATTTAATTCAGTTATTGCTTTGTAAAAATGCCTTACGTAAGAATGTTTATTTTTAGTATATATGTTATCAATCACATAATAGTATATACGTTGAGCAATTAGCTCTTAGTGATATCGATTTTATTTTACTGAATATATAACTTCAAATATATCATGAAAAACGCAATGACTCTAAAAGATAGTAGATAAATATAGTACTAAACTTAAAGAAAAATATTACGCTAACATTTTTACGATTCATTTGATAATAATGGGTTCAAGGAAATTGATTAATTTATGATTATGTACTTCTAAATCGGATCTATGTATAGGCCGTGTTCCAAAATTGACTACCAATACTAAAAATCTATAATGCACGTAACATAAACTAGTTTTTTGAGCGCTGGCAGTAAATTTGGAACATAGCTTTAATCAATGGACCGCTTTTGTAATTATGACACCAGGAACGATGAAACAGTACAGTACTTATTTAAATCTCACTTGAAAATTGAGCCAATCTTTGAAAAAGAGTGAAAATATTCTCCTTCTAAAAAAAGAGTAGGAAATTTTCACTCTTTTTAAGTGAGATTTTATTCATTATTAAAATTCATTATTGAAATTCATTATTAAAATGGGATTCACTCCAAAGAAATGAAATCTCATTCCTTTTTCCGAAGCTTTCATTTTTTAGAGGGGATTTCATTTCAAAAGAATAAAATCTCACTCCAAAAGAGTGAAAATCTACCATTCTTTTTCAAGGATTTTTTAAAGATTATCTTTATTTGAAACTCTTTTTCAAAGACTGGCTCAATTTTTATTTTAAGAGATTTAGAGAACATTTATACAGTTTGGAGATCATCTTTTATAAAAAGAGTTAAAGACCGAATAATATTCGTACTCTCTACTATACATTTAATTGGTTTACTAAAAGGCAAATTGCAAGATATTAATAATTTATGAAATCGCTAAAAGTACTAAAATATTATCTGCGATGTAAATCACAGGTTATATCACGGATGCTGTCAGATAGTCTTGACAAGCCATCTTAGTGTGCAATGCTCGTAAAAGGGTGCGATACACCTACGCTTTCGATGCTTACGTGAATTGCGCACCAAAGATAAGAAATTAAACGGAATTCTTATAAACGGGCAGTAAGTGCTAGTTATGTCCTTAATGTCGCCGTCAACGCCACAAGAGGAAGAAAACGTATTTTCTTGAATACCGGTTACGAGGTCCATGAAGCCTACACGTGGCCCTGAATGCCACGGCCGTGAGAGAATGCGTGCAATGCCCTTTCCAACGATATCAATTCATCAGTAACAGTGTCTTCTTATCTAGCGATAGATTTGATTAATTAATCGCGAAATCCGCCGATTACTGTTCGCGCGCTCAAACTACTATGCAAATTTACTTTGGTAATAAAGCGAATAGATATACAGCTTAGACATCATTATAATATTTCATCGTAAACATTTTTTTCACAGGATAGCTTCTGCAATTAGTAGCGTCGTTCGCGAGATGCGCCGATCTCCCGCTGGACAAAAGTATGTAATAAAACCAAGTAAAACGGTGTAAATTGGTGTTAAGCAAAATCGTTTTATTGCATAGCGAATATCTGAAGAACTAGTATTAAAAGTCTGTAGTCAAGCTATTAAAGTTAAATGATAATGTATCCTTTATAAGAAAAATATTTTCTTTACAAATACTCTAAATTAAAATAAAACTGATTAAAAAATTTAATAGAGCTCTTATTATAAAATATAAAAATTGCAAATAATAGCAAAATTAAAAATATGTAAGCAATATATAGGGTCATGTAAGAACTCGTAACAAATCCTATCATGCCAATCAAGAATAGTAACTCGTAATATTGCCAATGATTGTTGAAGAAATCTCGCCACAAGAATGTACCGCGACATTGAATGCCAGTCACCGATACTAGGCAATCGTTTTGCCGCGGAATGGAAAGAAACGATAAATAATATTGAGGCAAAATACAACATTGAGACGGCTCATCGACCGTTACGCATATATGTGGATGAAAGTTTTTGCAGGGATCTTTTTACTTAAACAGAAGAACAGACCTTTATATCGAGTAATCCCAAAACGAATATTCGAAATACTTTGCTAAGTCACGGCAGAACAGCGTGAGCGAGACGTATCACGAGATTGTCTATGTTTTTTCTCCATGTTGTTAGAATGAAACGATCAGATGAACATGTTCATAAAAAAGTTTGACAAAAATAAAATCGTATTGCCATGGCAAATGGTAAATGAATAGTTACTTTTTCTGCATTCGTATTTCATTGGCATGATACTTTATTTTTCAGGAAAGAAAATATTCCCTTTACATCGAAAACACTCCCTTATGTACCCTTTTATCAGTTACAAAATTAGGTATGAGTTTCGATTTCGTCATAGTAATCTTATCAAATTACAAAAATATTGCTACATTAATGTAGTGGAAAGCTTCTTAAAAATATATTGCTGTCCTCAACCCATATATATTTTTCTCAGTCTATTTCAAAGTCTTCTTATCGTTATATTACATGTAAGCAATATACAATATGCATATTTTCCCCTATGTTGAATTATATTAATTATATTATTACCGAAATCTTATTATGCAATTTATTTAACGAAACAAATAATGTGTCATTCTATATTATATAATTTCGTATACGTATAATCATTACGTTATCATAGGGTAAAGTCGCTTTATTATGGGATAGGCTCTTAATATAAGATAGTGGGGTTTCTACTAAACTAATAAGCATGTTATAAGCATATGTTTGTTCTATCATGAACTTTTTACTTTTAATGTGAAACCTGTTCAGTAGAAAAGTTATTGTTAGATCATGCGTGTAGTCGTTGCAAAAAAAGATTTGTGAAATTGAAATGTTGTCAAATTTTATTGTAGAGAGAAAGAGAGAGAGAGAGAGAGAGAGAGAGAGAGAGAGAGAGAGAGAGAGAGAGAGAGAGAGCGAAGTATAGATTTATATTATGTTTTGTTTTTACTATTTGTAATATTATATTTTAACATTGATAATGATCCGATCGCAATCAAAACGTCTATTTGTTTATTGCAAGCATATTGTATTAAATCAACTAAAGAATTATTTCTTTTACTTATGTTCAAACTTCTATATTAATGACGTTTAATTTTATAAAATTATTTTTGGCTGGTAGTTCTCTTTCTTTATTGTTATTTAAATTCTTTATTCCTTGTATGTAATATAATAAAAGGGTGTATAAAAAGCTTATCTTTATTTTTTTCTTAGTTTCCTATTATAAGATACCACTTCATACAAGAAAACTCTTGTATCTCATATTAGGAACCGTTTTTTTAAATAATCAAAATCAGTATTTTTGATAAAAAAATTTCATATACAACAAAGTGTAATTATTATCGACTGTTAACTTTTGGCGATAAAATTTAAATATATTTCCCATAAATTTGACATAAAGGTAGAAATTCAAGTTACAAATTAAATAAATTAAATAAATTACAAGCCTTTAAAAAAGATATCTTAGAATAGGATAATAACTATACTCTATACTTATTAAATAAAATTTAATATATTTTTCCGATTGAAAAAATTTTATAAACAATACAAATTTTATATTTATATTGAACGATTTTATATTTGTATATCCACTCATATCTTTGTTAAAATTTTGTGTTAAATGTTTAATATATTTGAGTTAATTTAACAATGATTGTTATTTAGATATTTTGAATGAAATTAATATTCAATATTTCTTAGTGTCAAAATAATATAATTTACGAGTGAACAAATAACAAAATAATACCTTCATAGTTCAAATATATTAAAAATCTGCGCTCCATTTACCACACCGTTACTCTCATTTGCCATATTATTGTTATTATATTAAATAACATAAAGAATATTTTAAAATATAAATTCTGCAGTAGAATTTCGACACTACCTTATTTCGCATCGAACTTAATTTTTCTCATTTTAATTATTAACATAATTTGGCAGAGAATCATCATCATTTCTTTTATTTCAATATGATTTTATTCATTAACAACGCCTGCCTGTAGCTGTATTGCAATTATTAATTTTAAGATTCAAATATTTTATGATTATATTTTACGATTATAATCGTTGGTTATATCATTGTGGGATTCCTAGTTCACTATCATCCAGCCTTTCAACTGGAGAACTGGAGAATCCCTGTATAATGGAGGAAATGGTTACCGCCTCACAATGATTTCGACCGGACAACAATTTACTGTAATTATTTCTTTTTCTTTTGATTTGGGCTGCAACTAATGGATAACATCCTATTGTAATAAGTATGTTTGGCTGAAGAAAGCTAAAAGTTTACACCGAAACATGTACAATTCTTTTGAGATAAAGTTTTTTCAAAGCAAATTGCGTTTACAGTGCTAATTGCCAATTATTTGTCATTTGTTTGTAAATTCTATGATAAATTTAACACATTGTGAATGTTAATTTTTTTATTAAAAATTATGAATTTTTACTTTTTTAATTATTTAAACAAATTATGTTTTTATCAGTTTTAATAAAATGCGATAATTAGTTTCCGAGAAATAAAAGGGTATTCTTAATATATATATATATA
>NW_017259548.1:1963881-1965270 GCF_001594045.1 Atta colombica
TAGTTTTTTTATAGGATTAAGAAATTTACGGTTTTTTAATCATTGGAAACGCTCATTATAGATGTAAAAAAATTAATTTTCTTTATTTAAATGTAGTTTTAATTTATTTAACTAATGTAAAAAATATTAAATAAGTTAATCCTTAATTTTAGAATCACAAAAATATTCGAACACTTAATATATTTTATATTTACTGACCTTCGAAAATCAAATTAGTTTATTGCTTACTTGTTTATCGTGAAGTAAGTCATACAAAATATGTGTTATTTCATGTTGAATTGAGTTAACCTAATTTTCCCAAGATTACACAAGTTAACAGTGAAAATGGGACATAAAGGCAAAAATAGTTCATTTGATAAATGCCAACTTGTTATTTTTCATTATAAAAAAGGCAAATCACATCAAGAAATCAGTAAATTAATAAATTTGAGTAAGAATATGGTAGCAGATATTGTAAAAAGATATGTTCGTGAAGATCGCATTGAATCAATACTTCAGAAAAGACGTCCAAAATTATTTGACTCACGGGATAAATGTAAAATTATTAGGAAAATAAAAGTAAATCCTGGATTAAGTGCTACAAAATTGACCTCAGAATTATACGAAGAAATTTGCAAGAAAGTACATCCTGATACAGTTCGAGCATTAAAAGAAAGTGGTTACAACGGTAAAGTTACTCGTAAAAAACCGTTCATAAATAAAGCGAATCGAAAGAAAAGATTAATTTTCGCCAAAGAATTTATTTCTAAAGAATAAATATGGTGGAATGATGTAATACTCGCTGATGAGAGCAAATTTAACATTTTTGGATCTAATGGACAGAAAATGATATGACGAAAAGCAAACGAAGAAATTTGAAGTCAAACTGAAAAATTTGAAATCAACTGTAACACACGGCGGTAGAAGTTTAATAGTTTGGGATTTCAAGTAAAGGAATGAATGAATTAGTTTTCATTGGCGGAATTTTGAATAAAAATAAATATTTAAGTATTCTAAAAGATTTAATAACAAGTGCTAATAATATGAATATACGAAGTAGTTTCAAATTTTATCAAGACAATGACAATGATCCAAAATATAAATTGCGAATAGTGCAAGAATATTTATTATACAACTGTCCAAAAGTATTACATCTTCCACTACAGTCACTAGATTTAAATCCCATAGAAAATTTATGGAATTTATTAAATCGTAACATTTGAATTATGCCTACAAGATCAAAAGAAGAACTAAAATTATGATTAAAAGAAGAATGGACGCGCACATCAGATTTATTTAATAAAAATTATTTTTAACATGTCTAAACATTTGCAAGATGTTATTAAACAAAAAGATTATCCAACAAAGTATTAAAATTATTATTATTTCGTTTATATATATTTATATTAT
>NW_017259548.1:1965510-1969044 GCF_001594045.1 Atta colombica
TATATAAAATATGCAGAATGCAACTTATAACATTGTGTGTGTTTATTGTAAGAATCTGCTTATTATACATATACCTTCCAATTCAGGTGCACATCAGGTACGCTGTGCATGTACTATATAATCGAGCAGCATCCTATAAAATTATGCAAAAGACTTCTGACGATATATTGCCGACGTCATGTCGAAGTTATCGGAAAAAAATGAGCAATATCATCTACAGCAAGGTGGACATTAAATGGTCTTATAATCTTATATTTTTATATAGAATTCAGACTGAGAGATGTAAATTCTAACATTACTTATATAAATGATTTTCTCAAAACTTATAAATAATATTTTTATCAAAAATATTAAAATTTAAAACATCTAATTAACATCAAAACATGTAAACAAATATATAATATAATATTTATATTTTTACGTATTAATAATTTAATGAATTTCTCATATTGCTACAATGTTTATATGTATTACATAAATTTTATCGTAAAAAATTATTTTATATCAAAGCATTTAGTTAAAAACAAATATTAATACGTACAAATATAAATACGTACTTAATTAAAAATAGTAAATTAAGAATAAATTTTGTTAATATTTGATGTATTTTTATACTATATGGTATAAAAAATTATTGATATAAATAATTGAAAGTAGGAAAATGTATACAACAAGAATTAATGGTTTTTAAAGAAACATTTTTTTATCTAAAAAATCGACGGACTAGAATCTAGTCGGAATCTTCCTTAGCAGCTGTTGCTTCATCATGAACGTGTTGTTGAACGTGTTGTTTGTTGATTCCGTTAGATCAAAATGTCGCATAATGCGACGCATGGTCAGATTATCACAATATAATGTAAAAATATTGTGTTTACTAAAAGGATTTATAGTTTGATTTTCTTTGACTCTGGCACATTTTAATTTAAATCCGATAATGTGAGTGATATTGGTATCATTATACAAAACAAAATATAAACAAAACATGCATAATTGTTAGATGTGACATAACCTATTTTTTTAGCGAGATATGTTTGATGACGTTCTTTTGTTTAATATATACATATTATTTTTTAATTTGTTTTCTTCATTTCTTACTCTACACCTCTACACAATTGTATACCGCATCTTTATTTCTATTTATTTGCGCGTTCGAACATCATATTATTTAAATCTATTTATAAACAAGCTTCTTTATACATACTAGGAGGAGCAATCAAATGAAATGTAGCGGATGAAAAATTCAGACATTGGAATTAACTAACTTGTTAATAATTATGGTTGATAAGGCACTTTTTTATTGTGAAACCAAACGGCGGATGCTCTATTCAGAAAATTTCTTGCTACTGGAATCAAACTCACTTGCAGTCTCCTGCATTGCTTGTGTCTAACGGAAATTTTCTGCCTTTCAGATTCTTCTTCAGTATATTTATTCTGTAATGATAGTTCAGTATCATTACATTATTGTTGCCCAGCTTTTTTTACCAAGTATACTATCTATGTAACCACAATATAATGATATCGACTGTCGTTAAAAATTAAAATAAAATCAGGGTACAAATCTCCAAAGATATGTAAATTACATGTCATAATTTCGATGGAAAAATACTGGAGTATCTTGTCTGTAGTCCAGATTCGCCACGCGATTTTCATATCTTTGGAGACTGAAGAAGAATTTAAAAGGCAGGAAATTTCCATCGAACACAACAGTGCAGGAGACTGTTTAATCTTATGAATAAGACATCCGTTGTCTGATTTTATAATAGAAATGCCTTATTAACCAGATTATTAACATATTATTAACATATATATTATTAATATATTAGTTGATTTTAATGTTTGAATTTTTCATTCATTACATTTTATATATATGTAAACTAATCTCATTTTTTGTATTTTATAGTGCAAGAGCTTAATTATGGATCCACAAATTCAACAGAAGATTTTACAATTTGAGACCTTCATAAATGATGTGCTGAAAGCTGATCTTGCAAAACTAGCCGAAAAACTTAACACTAAAAATGCTAACGTCGCCGAATTTTTACAATTGAAATCAGTGATAATGACGTTTCAAAATACAAATGTTGAAAAAACTGGGTTCAAGACCAAAGTCGATATTCGAAATAATTTCTTTATTCAAGCACACGTTCCAGATGCTTCCAAGATCTTATTGGATGTTGGTTTAGGACATTATATTGAATTCACTTTGGATGAAGCTTTAATCGTTATAAATATACGGATCACGTTACTTGAGCAACAAATAGCGAATTTACGGAAAGCGATTGCAAGAACTAACGCTCATATTAAGTTAATTCTTATTGCTATTAGAGATTTGCAAGGAATGAGAGTAAATATTTGAAATATCGTTGTGACAAGAACCGACTTAATGTAAGAATATTTCTTAAAAATATAACTTTAGTTATTTGTTTATATAACAGAAACATGCTCTGCATATTTATGAGGTGAATATATGTGGTAGTTGTAATTTATTTTTATATATTTCTAAATAAACTCATAAAACAATAAGTTTCATATATTATTTTCAAACATTCTTTGCTCTACTTTTCTAAAATTATAATCTTAAGACACATTTATGTTAAAGATAATAGTAATTAAAATCATTAATAAATAGTATTTCATGTAATTCGTCTAACTCATCTTTAATATATTCTTAACCAAGATAAGATGATACGTTTCAAAAGTGCTCCTTCTGTTTCCTCTATCAAATTTTAGATGCAGCCACTTATGCAAATATATATGAAAGTAGCCTTCCCAAGCAATTTTTCCCTATTCTCTCTTCATATGTGCATCTTGTACTTTATGACTTAAACTGTCTCTGAGCTATACTGTCTACAAGTTAAAAGCTTAATTTGTTTCAAGTGTTTACCAGTATACTTATGCATATATTATTCACCCCTTTGAATATAAAGAATGTTCACATACAATCTAGTCACTTGTTAACTCTTCGAGACCTTGAAGCAAGAGATTTAGAAATATCTTCTTGAAGATGTTAAATAGTATTTTGGGTAATAATTTCTAAACTGAATTGCTGATATATCCAATATTATAAAAACTATTTCTTTAATTATAAGTTATTTTTATATTTTTTACATTTATAATATTAATATATCTTAATTGTCAAAATAAATTTTTAATTTTTTTTGCATAATAAAAAATCCATAATTTAATGATTGAAATGTATGTTATTTTTTGTTTAGATACAAATGCAAAAAGTTGCATTATTATAAGCCTAAAGACGCGTTATACTATTATACTATAATAATAAATTATTTCATAATCTATATTTTTGATAAGAAAAAAGTAGATAAGTAAGAAAAAAGTTATTAAAACATTTTCTACATAGGGGCTCTATATAAACTTCTATCGGTAAATAAGGTTCTATCATCAATAGATAATATCTAATAATAAGGTAAATACATAATGTTATGTAAAAAATAATTGCCTTTCATACATATATACTATTTGTTGATAAATAATTTTATATAAGTAAATAAAATATTTTTTTCATAATGATAT
>NW_017259548.1:1969593-2006439 GCF_001594045.1 Atta colombica
GAGAGAGAGAGAGAGAGAGAGAGAGAGAGAGAGAGGAAAGGAAGAAATAACGAATTCCAGACACGGAAATCAATTTGTCCGATTCAATTATGCGAAACGCAGTAGTTGGATGATCTGATTAAGGGAGGTCGAGCAATAAATTTCTAATACTAAGAAAAGGTCAATTCGTGACTGCCTTCTCAACTCATAATATCAAGACAAGTATTGAAGTAGGCTAATCCACATTTAAATAACTAAGAAGCCATACATCTATACTAGAATATAATTGGTCACCATGGCTGTATATTTGCATCCATTAAATCAATTTTTACATGTGAAATATTTTTTTTTTATATTATTAGCGATCAATCTAATATAAAATATATAATCTCAGAATTATTATGACAATGTGGTTATTTAAATAATGTAGGAGATGTTATTAAAACATAAATTATTATTATATAATAAATAACACATTAAATACATAAAAAAATAAAAAAAGGATAAAGTTATGCATATAATTCATTATAAACTTCATTTTTATTTATATCTATATTATAAGATCTTATAATAATTTACAACGTAAAAATGTTCCTATGTAAAATAAAAAATTGAAAATGAATTATAAAATTGTACATACATTTAATGTTATATAAGAAAAAAATACGTGATTTTTATTGATTTTATTATATCATTCTTTTTTATTTAATGTATATTTTAGCTGTATTTGATGAATTCTTCACAGGGCATTTTGTTCATCAATTACAACCCTGCGTTCTAAGCCGACGTTAGGGGTTCTTGGCCTGCAGATGAGCACAGTGGTTACCAACACGAGGAGTTGTTAACATCAATATTATTCACACAAGAGTTGGTTTCTTAAATGTCGATATGTACAAATTAAAGTCAATGTAAGAAGTTACAATGTAAGAAGAGATTGCCAAATCTTTTTTCAAAGGTGTGTATCTTAATTATTACTAAAATGCTCAGTTTTTAATAAGTGTTCATCCTTTTTCATTAATCGTAATTAATAAAGTTTTGATTTCCGGAAGAATGATGAAGATTTTCAATTTCATCATTACATTTATTATTAGGTTGTTCGGAAAGTTCGTGCCGGTATTGAAGGAAAATTGAAACGCAGAAGATTTAAATTTTAGTATGCATTTATTAATTTATATAGGTTAGTCAGCACGAACCGGACAATCCAATATATTCCATAAATTTAGATTTTAATACAAGATAACAAGTCAAAGTTCACAATATATGTATTGTTCCGATTATTACATCGCCACGACTTGGTTTAAAATTGCAAGGTACGACAGTTCCGAATAAATATATAACTTGTACATAAATACATTACTTGTATATATACATACAATTGACTCGATTTTCATAAAGATAATTTAAACACGTTTTCTATTTTTGGATTTCTGTTGACACTTGACAAATACTTTTTTTGCATAGTATGTCGCTCATTAAAATAAATATATAAAATAATTTTCATTCTCGACATTTAAATAACTGTTCAGGAGCTTAAATGTCTTTATTTTAAATTGTAAACGTAATTATGATAAATAACAATGACTCGCAGAAAAAATTTTGATTAT
Source organism: Atta colombica (assembly GCF_001594045.1). Classification (NCBI taxonomy): domain Eukaryota; kingdom Metazoa; phylum Arthropoda; class Insecta; order Hymenoptera; family Formicidae; genus Atta; species Atta colombica. The sequence goes on from NW_017259548.1 coordinate 1,971,177, forward strand.
TTAAGAAAGATCCCGGTAAAAAATTTTTCATGTATGAATATGTATAAATATGTACAAATATACATAAACCCGCATAAATATTCATAAACATTGACGTTTTCCGTCACAAGAATCGTAAGACCGAACAGAGCAAGACTGGCGTCCTGAATCCTTGCACTTTTTGTAAGGCGGACGTATCTGCACACCCTTTTAGCATTGTCTTGTCTGTTTCACGTTTATTTTTATTTGTGCGTTCTGCAGATTTTCTGCATCGATTTGTCATTTTTCGTACGTTATCGTACCGCGAGTTTTACAGGATAATTGGCGACCCCTCTCCCCCTTTGCGACCTTGTGAATTTTGCAGCGTTTCATCGAATCATAGAGGAAGAGAGAAGACAACCGGACCGAGAGTCGGGAGGAGAGCGATTGAGGACGGAATGGCCAGGGCGCCCTGCAGGATAGCACGCAGGTGATATCGTTCCATAGTTTGATATTTTTGCTTTGATCCGAAATATGTTCTATCACAACGTATTAAAGGCGCATGGCGATGGGATTTCGAGGACAGCAGTCGGGAATGGTCACTCTACGCCCAAGTGTCGGCGAGAGATCCTATGACGGAGATCTCCCCCGAGAGATCGGTACTAAGATCGGAAGTGGAGGTACTGATTACTGGGATGCCGACCCCGAGATGCGAGTCTCCCGCACAATAAAGATCCGGAAGAGTTTTCTAAGCAATCGAAGGAAACTCTGCAACCCAGTCGAATTCCGCGTGCCAGAACACAGGATACAGGATAACACGGTTCGCGCGATTCGCGGAGCAAGGGCCGCGTGCTAATTAGATAAGACCTCCTTGCAGAGATAGTGATCACTGCGTGTCCCCGAAAGGATCAGCGTCCGATTCTTGTGGTGAGCCAGCGAGGAGCATCAGTGAGGGATGCAGGCCGTCGAATAGCGAACCAAAAGTCGAGAGAAGAATTGCTGGAGACGAGCGCCGCATCAGTGTAAAGTCGCTAATTTCCAAGTCCAGGAGGCACATGTAATTATCGTTATCGAATTTTGTACGTGAGACGCACGTGGAGTTGTGCGTCAGATTTTTCGCGGTTATTGTGTGTCTAAGCGCGCCGCCTCCCGCGACAATTTGTTATAAAATTTTCGCAAGGTTGGGTAAGTTAATGTTTTTTTTTTAACTGAATAAAGTTAAAGTTAATGGCTTTACAAAATTAATAAAGTTAAAAGTTGAAGGAATAAAAATTAACTTAACGTAAGTTATATTGAATTAACTTAAGTTAAAAAAAAAGTTAATTTTGAAAAAAATTATTTTTTAGATCAAAATGTCCTAATTTTTCTTAAAAGAGAGATTATATAACTACAATATAGATTATTAAGTAAATTAAATTTTTAATTTTTTTATTCACATGTGATATATTTTGCATTGGATGCTGATGCTTAAAGCGCATGAGCGTTAATGGCTTTGGCACAGCGCGATTTGTGATTTGCAGATAAGTTTTTAAGTTTTTACTTTTTAATAAGTCTTAAGCCATAAGAAATTGACTAATTACAATTAAATGCGAGAAGAATATTTGATTGTAATTGATCAATTTCTTATGACTTAAGGCTTAAAACACCTATTGTAGATGCGGACTAAGGCTTATGGCATAAGGCATAACCGCATAAACCAATCAGAGGGCTATATTAGCTAAGAAATTACTTAAGATGGTCTTAAAATATGAATAGATTACGAATATATGCCGTTAGTCTTATTATATCTTATTATTTTTCTAAGATATTTAAAAGAGATAAACAAATTTTTTAACTTAAAAGAAAAATTAAAAAATTAACGTTTAAAAGTAACTTAGTTATGTTAAAATTTAATGCATTTAAAATTAACTAAGTTAAATTAAAAGTTAACTTTTTAACTTTTAACTAGTTACTAGCCAACTCTGGATTTTCGGGAGAGTCATTTTCCGCGTCCACCTGAGCCACAGCCTAGTCATTTTCGTTAAGTCTTGTCGCGTACCGATTTATCTTGTTTGTATCGGAACTCTGTATGGTGATGTCTGCGTGCCCTTTATCTCTTTCCGATAGTCTGTAAAACGGTTCGAAGCCCTACGGACGAGCACAAGGTCGCGCTGTGTTTGTGGTAACACCGTAACCGTTTCCTATCTCGGCTGTCAAAGCATCAAGTTATCGTTCGTACAATTGGCCAGAAATATTCTTCTTGCGTGGCATGAATTCGTGCCGTCGAGAGTTAGCGTAATCCGCACCGCGTAGAGCGTATCGGAGCACGTGCGAAGCTAACATAACGCATTTCAATCACATGCTGTCGTGATATTGTCGACGGATACGAATAAGAGTCGGAAATTCATCAAATATATTTGTTATTTCTTATTATTACTAATTATTGTGTGTTTCATTATCATCGCCATACTCGCCTCCCCTAACGATCCTCTATACTCGATCGCGAACTCATTTTGCCATTTCCGAGGCTGAGGTTATGAGAGCCGTCGACGTTCGCAGTTCTGTAGAATATCGCGTGGAGAATATCCTGATTAATTTCGAATAAAGAGTGGCACGCTCACTCGTGCCCTCAACTATCGGTTTCAAGATCTGACGTCGCTCTCAGAAGTGGTCGCATAAAGATACCCTTTCTATCGCGTTTCTTTTAAGGTTAAACAAATGTTCGTTATAACGAGAAGAATTCCAACGAGTCGAGAGAGAATTAACTGCGAACGCGCGAAGTTGCACCACGCTCGTGAGTGCGGTTGCAATATATATAATTATATATGAAATATGTCCATATATGTTCATACATTCTTCTTTCTTTTAAAATTATTATATAGTGTAATAGAAATAATAATAGTAATGTGAAAATATTAAAAATAATTAAAAAATTAATAATTTTTGCATTATTTGTTTTAGAAAAAATTAAGTTTGGAAAAATGTAAAATTATCTTTTTAATTATTTTTAATATTTTCACATTACTATTATATTATTTCTATTACACTAAAAAGTAATTTTACAAAAAAAAAAGAATGTATGAGCATATATGAATATATTTCATATATAATTATATATGTTTATGAATATTTATGTATGTTTATGTATGTTTATACATATTTATATATATTCATGCATGAAAAAACCGGAATCTCGAAGAGAACGAGAATCTCACAAGCATAGCGAAGGGAGATTTGATCGTTAAACTCCGAAGAGTAAAGAACTCAACGATTTTGTAAGTTAATCGCAAGTTAAACTGCTTATTTCACTTTACCATCAATTCTTTATTCGCAGTTTTAAATGTACCAAAGTATTATTATTATACATATTATAATGCGACAATATGGAAGTGTATTTAAATACTTTGATAATATAAAATATTCATATTTCACTCTCCACCGTGAAATTTTTAAGGCACAGTCGATATTTTAATTGTGAACTTTTTAAGAAAATGGACAGATGGCAGGGCTCGCTATCGCATCCTAAAAAAACTCGATGATAATGACATCGTATGTGTACAGGGTCGCCAATGCAGTTATTTGTTTCGTTGCAAGGGCGAATAAAAGTCGTGTCTATACCCTCTATAATCCAAAGTGCAATCCGCGTAAGTATTTATTTCAAAAATGTTTTTGTTCTTTTTCGTATTTTACATGTTTTTTACGATAATTTCAACGGTTATAGTAATTTTGTTTTAAAATTAATTTTTCTACGTTTATTATTTTTTTACTGGTGTCAATGAATATATTTTTTTTATAAATATATTTTTGCACTTTACATATATTTTATATTAATATTAAAAAAATGTTGTGTTAATAGATTTTTGTAATATGGAAAAAATTTCTGCATTTTACTATGTTTTTTAACTCATAAAAATTTTCATTTTCATGTTCTCAAATAATTCAACTTTTTAAAGCCAACAATTTTTTTTTTTAAGTACATATCCTTCAGTATTATAACTTAAAAGGATTTCTTTTCATTTACTCGTATAAAAATTATTTTAAAAGTTATATTACGAATTTTTAACTCATATCACGTTTTTTCAAACTTCTTTTAAACTCTGATTTCAAAATATAAAAAATTAATAAATTACAATCCAACTTCTATTACAGTAAAAATTTGTTAAAAGTTTCACAAGTATACAAGAATTTTTTCAGATTTTTATATAGTCCGAAATATAAATAAAAACAATAGTAGTAACTCTTAATACCTCAAACTGCAAGCCATGATCGAAAATTTCATGCCAGTGAAGGGTTAATAGATATGTCTAGAAACGTTATCGATCGTACGAATAAAAATTGCATTGTTACTATATACTGTCGCAATTAAATAAAACAATATGTCTAAAACCGTTACTGTTCATACAAATCAAAATTGTATTGTTATTTGTTGCTATATGCTGTCGCGATATTAAATAAAATAATAAAAAAAAAATAGATTTATGTCAAGGTGTTAACAGCAATTAATTTTTAGGGGATTATATAAGCGATGCTGGCTTTTATAAATATAGAGGATTAAATCTCCACTAAAATTAACAAGCGTAGAAAATAATTTTTTATTGTCTAACTAGAGTTTACTAATAAATTATCATGTTTCTCTGTTTGAAATATCTCTCTATTTTATTCAAAATTACTCTATCATACTCTATCATAGAGATCTACATAGATATTTCTACAGAGATACACTCAAAAAAATGATCTTGCAGTTATAGCGAAAATTATCTAAGTACGAAAAATAGCTAAAATAGATAAATTTTTAGCAAATACTGCGATATTGGATATTGCATCTAATTATCTAAATATAGATGACAGAGATAGAATTTAGATTTGTGCTATAAATTCTATGTGTACGATACATAATTTTCTGTCAGATTCAAAAAACAGCTATAATTCTAGTTGAAGCAGCAAAATATTTTTTTGCGTATAGAATGCTGACCCGACACTACGTTTAATCGATGTTAGCAATCAACTGCGTGACAGAAGTTCAATGATTACGAGAGTTTCACTTATTCCCTCACATACACATGCGATATCACTTTGTAACTTCATCCGTAATGTAACATATCTTTATTGTTACACGGAAAGAATTTTTTTTACAATTTAACCTGAAAATATGATAGCTGTGGTACAATACAATATTTTAAAAATTTTTATGCATTTGAGTAAAATTAAGTGCATGCATTTCAGTAAAATTAATTTAAATTAAACTTACTTTATATTTTATTGTAGTTTTATTAATATGAATGAGAGATTTATATAAAATTTTCTTCGAAATACAATGATGTATCGATCTACGATTCACGATAATGATGTATCGAACCTACGATTATCATATTTTCAGGGTTAACTCTAAGAAAAAATTCTTTCCGTGTACTACATTATTTCTATAAATTTATTGGCTATTAAAATTTCCTTAGATTGTTTAATGTTAATGTGAACAATAATCATTTTGTCTTCCTTTTATTAATTTTATTTTCCAGGATATGGGAATTATGGATATTTATCATTATCTTATCGATGAAATTTCGGGTAAGTAGACAGATAAAAAAATATTTAGTTGAATTTTATATTTATGAAAAAGATTGCATAATATTAATATTATATAAGCTATAAAAAATATGTATATATAAAAAATACAGAAATAATAATAGTATATTATAATTAATAGTATAATAACATATAAACAAAAATTATTTAATTACGTATGTCAAAAAGATGTTTCCATTAAATGATCTTTAGTTCTTTTCTTTATATGGTAATTAATAATTTTTTGTACCTTTTTACGAGTTATTTTACAATCTTTTTCACAAACTTAAATATATTATTATGATGAGTGTTTTTTTTCTTCGCTTTTCAGATCCCAGAGTTTCCGATTGGCCTTTGATGTCAAATCCATTTGGTGTAATATTGATTTCACTCGCTTATTTATCTTTTGTGCTTTATCTCGGACCACTTTATATGAAAAAAAGAAAACCTTATGCGCTTATCAAGACTATGATATGTTATAACATTTTTGTTGCAACTGCAAGCGCAATTATTTTCTATGGCGTAAGTATACGTAATAAATAAATAAATAATTTAATATATATGCGATAAAAGACTTTTTAGTTATAAATATTTCATATTTTCCCTATTTATATTTCTCTATTAATATTTTTAAATCTGAATTTCTTATCTGTTTTTTAGTTACTTACATCTGGCTATACAACACATCTATCTATGGGATGTGAACCTTTTGTCATTTCAAATGATTCTATGTCGCTTAGCGTAAGCAACTACGATTAAAATTTATGTTAAAATTAAATTTTATTATCGCATTCTGACTATGTTAAAAAATTTAGACAAAAGCTTTGATAATTTAATATAAGTAAAATTAAAAATTAATCAATAGAAGAATCTTTTTAATATAGAAACATTCTAGATAATGAAGTTTTATTATTATTTATAGATGGCTCGATGGGTATGGTGGGTCTTAATTCTAAAAATCACTGAGCTTGCAGATACTGTGATTTTTATTTTTAGAAAAAAATATAATCAAATTTCATTTCTTCACGTATATCATCACACAGTAACTCTCTTTTTGGCATGGATTACCTGTAAATATGCACCTGGTATGCATTAGGGAGCAATAATTGTAATGGTTTTAGAAGAAAATTTAGTAAATTATAGATTTCACGTTTCGATCAAATAAGATATCGAGTATTATATATATTGATTTAATTCTAATCAATTCTAACTATATAATGATTCACTTTTATATTTTATCTATACAGGTGGCATGTGGACCTTTATAATGATGCCCAATTGCATAGTACATGTAATTATGTATATATATTATCTTTGTGCTTGTTTGGGACCAAAAATGCAAAAAATAGTAGCTCCTTGGAAAAAATATGTGACACGTTTGCAACTGGTATGTAGTTATTTTACATCAGTTTACATTCGTTATATTGTATTGTACGATGTTCCAATTTTTAGCCATCGCTGTTTCAAGATAATAAGATTTCCACATTCGATTTGATAAGTTTCGAAAAGCATTAGCTTTCCTACCAGATTCATACGGACATATGGAATAGCGCGTTTCGCGTGATATGTTCATATACGCGGACTTCATTGTGGTTACAGCGCTCCTGTAACTCGATAACTGGCTTTTCACGAGGGATTGAAAAGTTCCGTAAGCGCTGCTTGCAGAATCACATGTGTTCTCGTCGAATCTCAATTCGGTTTGCATTTGAGCGTAACAGCGAGGGGCAGGGAGACGGGTGGATGAAGGCTCGCAGTACCGTTTTTAATTAAATAATCCGTTACCAGAGAATTTTTATTTCCAGCGATATCGATGGAACGATTTATCGGGTTACGTGGTTGTTTAATTTCGCGCGGAGCGCTTTTGCGCTCTAGAATTCCGGTCAGGTTGGACGAGGAAGGGCAAAATGGCGTATGCTTTTTTTGCATGCGGTATATCGAATTCGTCAAGCGTGCACTATATGTGAATATTATGTGTCCTTATTACTTTTACACGGCGTGAAAATATTTATTTATTTTCTTCGGAATAATTTCTTAATGGAATGTTTAAATACTTTTAGACAACTTCAATCTAGAAAATTTATGAGTAAATATTTCATATTCGTAAATTTTTAATTAGCTGTTAAAAGATATGCGCAAAGTGGTTATTATAAAAATGTGTCTTTCCATTTATTACGCTGAAACTCAACATAATTTTCTTCGTTTTAGATTCAATTTACTATTATGGTGATCCATACATTTCAAGCACTTCTACCGTCTTGTGAACCAACGCGGAAACCATTAGCATACATTTACATGTCTCAAGTTATTATCGTATTCTATATGTTCTTAGATTATTATAGAAAATCATACTTGCGAAAGAAAACTGAGTAAATATCAAAAGTAATATTTTATTTAATAATTAGCCCAGAAGATATTAAAGCAATGCATTATATTAAAGCAATTTACATCAAATTTGAATAATTGTCATGTGTGAAAAGAATAGATAAAGTTTCTCTCTTATACTATATATATATATTAATTTACACTTAGTTTTCAAAGAAGAATGCATGCAAATTTTTAATTTGTAATAATCACTAATCTAGACGAATAAAATTGAAAATAACAAAAGTTTACAAATTATGCGGAAATTCATAAATTGTATAAAAGAGAGAAAGAAAATAAAAATTTGTATTTATTAATTTATTATATATTGTATATTAGAAACCTCTCATCTTATTAATCTTTTTTTTTTTCAACAGTAAATAACTGATTTCATCCGTGCGGCGTTTTATTGTATTAAAGATACCGTTATAATTTAATATAATTTAATATAATTTCATTCTGCAGATTACTTACATATTACAAAACTTCAAAATTTTGCATAATTCTATTGCCAACACTACAAGCCTACTTTTATTCAATAAATAATCAATTACCGAATTCTAATGTTTTATACCGTTCTTATTACTTTTTACACGCGATAATAAACACGATCTGTGAAGCATGACATTCTATTAATATAAAAAAAATAATGACAGTTCCAATAGCATCTTTCTACAGTTCTACCGAAAAATAAATAAAAAAAAGTTCCGCATTTTTTATATGAAAATATCAAATATGAAAATATGGCGTGCTAACTTCACAGATTCGCGATAATATGATTGTCGAAAAGACAACAAAGATACGAGAGGAGAATCAAAGTTATTCGTAAGATCTCAAGAGAAAAAGATTTATAAAAGATATGCATGAAATACAGAAATACATATACACACACACAAGTCACTATGAGATGAGATATGTTACGCTGTACGTAATGCTGCTGCGTTACGTCAACTCGGATTTTATTCGTAAAGCTATCTGCCATCGAATCTTTTTCTCCTTTCCGATTTGCTGCGTATTATATAATGTTCCAGATTACGTCGTGTCCGTGTCATAAATATGATATGCCGAATCCGCAATGCGCTGAATTCACTCGTTTTTTTCCCATTCTTCCACCTGTGCTATTCAATCCTTCATAATACACGAGTATTTGCCATCAGAAGATATTTCGAAAAAGTATCGCATAGATGATATCTTAGAATATTATTGGGAAAATCTTAACGTTTATCATTTTTTAAAGCAATTACTTAAACTTTTCAATTATTTAAATTTTACACGATTATTTCTCATAGGAGTTTGAAAATGAGCAATTCTTTCGGAGCCATCTTAACCACAATCCTACTATCTCCATAGTCATACGTCGTTCTACGTAGCACATGACGGTAAAGATTGCATTATCTTACTCGACTGTTTTCTCGGCCGACTGACATTAGCATATAGCGGATTAGTGTGTTCATGGTTTTAAGTCGACACGCATGGTCTCACTCCGATAAGACTTTATTAACATTGCCTGTATTTATCCCATGCTTAAATTCAAGATCCCTTTCAGCATAGCACGTCTTTCAATCTATAGGCCCTCGCTGTTTATATGATAGGCTAATTGTTTCGTCACAGCTCTATTTATGACACATATTATATACAATATTATTAGCACACATTGCTTTTTATTTTTTATATTTAATACATTTATTCTTTCTATATATAATTTTCTCTGTTAGAAGATTTTTCTCTATTAATGCTTCGATCTTTATGCTTATCATACTTTTTTAAAAATATATTACATTAATTTATTAATTTAGAGATATTTGCAATTATAATAAATGACAAATTATTATTATATTAATAGACAAATAATTATTCTATTCTGCTACCGAGTATTTACAAATTGCCCCTTCAACATAATAAATGTGTTCATCATCTATTCATTTAGCACGAGTTGAATATATTGAGGTAATACGGTGATTTATTTACTGTAGTCCAGAATATAAAGGATCGAGGATTATATAAGAAGGTACTTGGAATGACATACGAAAGAAGGGAAGATCTCACGCCAAAAGTACACAGGATAAATTAAAACAAGAATTTCATCACTTGATACAGCAAAAGGAAGATTATTTAAATAAGCTCTATCGCTTAATTTAGATGATCTCAATTATACGTTTTTTATATATCTTTATTATATTATTTTAATCATGATAAAGTAAAAAGTAAAACATATCTAACTCGAAGCCTATCTGTTAAATATTATTATATAAATAAATGTTATTAAATATTATTATATAAATATATGTCCAAAAAAAATTTTTGGATACATATGTATATAATATACGAGTATAACAGATGGCCATGTCGTTTGGTTCTATCATTAAATAAGTACTTTTCTAAATTTGCATCGATGTCCACTTTTAATTTATCGTCATGAAATATGAACAAGTAGTAGCTAGGTTTCGGCACGCCATAGTTTCATCTACCCAAAAAAGTCAAACTGGAAGATCCTTTCGTATGAAATGTATGACCGTCTCGGCACCTATCTCGCCTTACTGTGGAGAAGATTCATTTTTCAGTCTCTCTCCGAGGGGCCGGCCTCTAGCCAGAAACGTGACCTCGACGCGGTGCACAGCCACAACTTTTAGAGAATATTTTACAAGTTTCGAGTCGCGATGCACGTAGATGCGTTCTATTAGTGCGAGAGAAGAACATCGTTTGTGACTATTTCAAGAAAGAAACTCTAAAGGTACAATTACGCTTGTTTTAAAGAAAAAAGAAACTTTCAAGCACATTAAAAGCACGAATTCAAGCACGTGTTTCAGGATGAAGAACCAAGAAATCCCAAGAATAAAAATGCACGCATAAATAATCGAGCCTAGAAATAATTTTATTTTTCATTGTGAAATATTTTTTAACTGATATACATATTAGTTAAACTCGTTGTGAATGTTGAATAATATTCAAGCATATATAAAAAAATAAAAAATTATAAATTAAAATAATCACAAGCGGAATGTTTTTTTTATCAGTAAGATATTTTTTCATACAATTAAAATATGCCGACAATATATATGGATTATATTAAGTAATACAATGCACCATTGCCTTATCTTGATTTATCTACTTTATCAACATTGTCAGATTTTAAATCATCCGTTTTACAGAAAAGTAGATATTGCAATATCGATCGCATTATCGGTAGTTAGCTCGCAAAAGTGCACATGGCAATTCGCGCCACGTAATATATGGCAGTCGCGCTCCTTATTTTTGAAAAATTTTAATACCGCACCCGGTGTCATTATTGCCGGCTATGCGTGCCTCGTGATTCTTCGGCGCAGCGCAGCCAATTCTGTGAAATTTATAAGGTAGCACCAGCACCGGTCGCCGCTTCCATATTACGATCCTCCGTTACGATCGCTCGGTATACGAGGTAATTGCTTAAATACCGAAGTACATATATACGTAAGTATGTGTGTGTACGTGCACGTAGTATCTATTGAACAGGCTAAGGTAGTCTCAGCTCTTTGGCACGGTACCTACGGCGCTTCGAAAGCTCACTTGAATTGTCTGCCGTTATCGTATATCTCTTTTGCTGCCAGTGTCTTGCGATCTGCCACTTGCAGCATTGGTTACAAATCCGACGTATGCAATCTTGAATCAAATTGTACCGGAATACAGGTTTAAGAAAATAATAACCGGAAATTGAAACCTACCAAGCATTATTCATCTTTGTTATCAAGCAAAACGCGCTTGTGCAGGAAAAAAAATTAATTCTTTATTTGATCCATTTTGATCGTACTTATTGCAGCTAATATCGTTTCACTACGTTCAAAATATCATAGACGTCATCACTAGAATTATTCGTTTTTGTGATTCTTATATATGTATTTTAAGAATGTAAAATAGACATATAAATATGTGCAACATATATTAAATAGCATATCATTAAAAATTCACAGATGTTTCAAAGCGATCTTTAAATCTTGTCGAGACAATTTCGGAGATGAAAGATTACATCATATATTGCAGAAATCGTAACACTACCGAAATGTAATAGAGGAGTCCACCGTATTTATGATCGGTGTAAAACATCGGGTCTGCAACGACTCGTTCGAAGCGAGAAAATTTCGCGGCAACACGTGGTACCGTAGTGGAATTTAATAACGCCGCGTACAGACTCGAGACCGTTTAGAATTTAATACTAATTTAAAAGAGATTAGTTCCGTATTCGGAGCCAAACAAGGATCACTATCCTCACTGGCAGCCCTTTCGCAAGAGGTGAATTTCAGGGACAACGAGTGAGCGCAGAAGCGTAGTTCCCACGGGAGAAGCGGCTTAATTAATTGAACTTAATTTAAATTTAATTTAATTTCCCCTACCTTCGCAGAACGTTGATAGCACACGCGACTGCCATCTTACATGTCGATACAATCGCACGATGAAGAGAGAATTCGTATTTTTTATATGAATAGCACGAATAATTTGCATTACTGCTTCTGTCAGATAATTGTTTGACAGATATATTATTTTTCGAAAAATTAATGCGCTGTTTGCAAAATAATTTAAACACTTCGTGCAACCTTACAAAACAATATATAATAAATCATTATTATTATATTATGTTATATTATATTACGTTATCGAAAGTTTTTGCAAAAATTTTCTTTAGTCGCGATTATTATTGATTATCGATATAAAAGAATATTCTCAGTAAGTATTTTTTTCCGTAGCATTCATACATGATAGTGCAATTATAATTTCTCAATCGAAACATCGGTGCGCCGGCATCAGACATGCCGCAAACTGCAAAAATTATTGAACGTGAGGAGACGAGGAGAAGGAACACGGCGCGTGAACTAAGATTGGAAAAAATAACTGCTAAGAAAATCGGCCTCGCAAGCGACATGACAAGTTATTTCTCCTCATTGTGATATATCTAAAATGATGAAAGGCTCGTTGTGAGGCTCGCTTTGAAGAATACGCATAACGCAAGATGATTTACTTCAGACATAAATCATAGGCTGCTTGGCAGAGGTTCCGCCGAAATTTACCACAACAGCCCATCGAGAATTTCGAGATTCGATTTCAGGCCGTGCTCAAGTCTCTTCGAACATCGAAGTTTCTTTTTTCATCAGGAAATCCATTTCGAGTAAAACTTCGATTGTTCCTTCTTCTCGTGGTGCGGCGATGGCGATGTTAGAATGGAAATGGATGTTAGAGGCAAATACTTCGCGCGAACGGTAGGGAGAAAAACTGATTGGAATAAAAAACTTTGAATATTTACAACTAGGACTGAAGTTCGCGAGCGGCCCATTCGAATTTATTAGAGAATATCGATGAAATTCTGCGTCGCGTAGGATTTAGGACTTTCAGTTGGAAGAACAAGAGTGGCCCTGGAAAAATTCTCTCTAACCAGGGAGGTAAGGTAAATGAGAAAATTTATTGAATCGCACAATGTATATAAAGAACATAAAAAAGATATAAATATTTAAGTAATTAGTTTAAATAGCGCGCGTTGCTTTAAGATAAGTTATTAATTTTTTCCTTTTAACGAGATTAAATTAAATATGTTCGAGAAAAAAGGACATTCGTAAAAAATTTTTCGTTATATTCCAAGTAAGTTTTATGTATTGATTCGTGAATATCCATCGCGAAATATGGTGAATGAGTTTGATTCACAAGAAATGTGTGATCACTTCATCAGAAAAGCTCTTCTCTTTCGATTCAAAGTTTTCATCTTAACTAGAGCCGCAGTTAAACTTCGGTGAGGCAATTTACCGACTTGTATAAAAAATGGATACCAACTTTTTGTTTAGTGCCTACACATCTTGCTGCCTCTCGACTCGAGGAACTAGATAATTCACTAACTTCGCGTAATTTCACCTTAAACCCTGGAAAAGTTTTAAAAAAATATGTCATCTTTTTCGCGTGAATTGTCTTGAAAACAAACAGATGGCAATTAATAATAGATTTAAAATACTTTATATACCGTATTAGAGTGATGTATTTTGCTATTAAATTCACATGTCATGAATTAATCAACCAGTCAGGAAAATTTCAAATGACTATCGTGTCAAATGCACTAGCAAACACTAATTTTAGTTAACATGTAGAATGATATTATATGGTTAGATACGGGTAGTTCTGATCCGTCATACACAGACATATGCACAAAACGATATATTGAATTAGCCGCCATGATACGAGTTAACGCCTCGTGGATTTTATAGGATGGATAGACAAAAGTTTATTTGAACTAAATGGAGCGTTAATTAGAGCGATTTATCGGGGTGACGATTAATTAATTCTGCAATATTCACACTAAAATCGTTACTCTTATTTTATCGAACAATAACAAGTGAATTTCTAAAACAAGTGTATTTTTCCCAGTTTTTCTACATACAGTGTATTTACGTAAACTCGTAATGTAACTCTTTCAAATTGCGAAGATAATCAGACATTCAACACTTCTTGATACATAAACAGGATATACGAATCGATTTTTATCTATGAGCTTCAATAATCTTATTCATTCAATCGTATGCTGAACGACATTATTATCATCCGAACATTTCACGGAAAGACGGGAATCTGATATCTATGCGAATAATAATGTTCTGTTTCCTGATATCGCTGAGGATATATAGTAGAGTTACGGCGTAACAACTCATTCTTAAGATAAATGGATTGACTATGCGCACCGAACTGAAATTAATTCAGTCACGATCGTCAAAGATGTGTCGAAGAATAGAACGGTCGTGAGAAAGAAGACGAAGTGCAGAAAAGATGGAGAAAAGTATATCTACTTATCCCGGCGGCATCGTCAACTGTGAGTGAACTTAAAACGGGGAAAGGATGGTAGAAAGTGTCGTTGATAGGATAGCTAATGAGGAGGAGCGAGAATAATGTCGTTATAATAAGTAGTTAACGACGAAGGTGGTAAGGTAGTGTTTTATAGCGCGGTTTGCGCTTCCAAGAACTTCAAATGTCCCCGCAGACGTTAAGTGACTCGGAGTGGAAGTCAGATAACGCTTTATTGCTATCAACCACCCACTATCACAAAATGTTTCTAGTAAATGGTACTTATTTTAATGCATGCGTAAGAATTTTGTAGGTCTGTCTTAACATTTTATTTCTCATTACTAATATGAAATAAAATAAATGTTGCGATGTTTTAAACTGTATTATTCACATCCTATTATTTTTTGCGTCAGTGATCCAATGTTAAAAATGTGTAAATTTTATCATTGATTTAATTAATTTTCATAGCAAATCTACAGAGAATAAAAATGAGCGAAACAATTGCTTAACAATTAACAGTTAATAGTTTTCCTAATATATTTCTGTAGTTTTTCTTTTATGAAACTATCATTAATTCATGTGTTCTAGGAATAAATATATATATGTGTGTATGTGTTATTAATATGTATTATACTTAATATATTAAGAAGTAATATTTTAAGAAAACGGAGTTATATATCACAACTCTGTTATAACATTCCTTTTCAATTTCTCAGTTTTTTCGACCTTTTCTTATTTTATGTATATATACATTACTTTTTTGAGATATAAATATACAAAATTAAAGATATAAATCTACAAAAATCCTTAAAATTAAAGAAAATTTATAACTTACAGAACCGATGCGCAACAGCGAAGTTGTAACACAGCTGCATAAATCTGTAGAAATATAAATATATTCAAATTATAATAGCATACAAAACAATGAATAATCTAAATAGTATTTGTGCATTTTATTTTTATTATTTGAAATTCTTATCGTACATATCTCATTTTTATTATTTAAAATATCTAAGATTGACAATTTATAATACCGTAATATCTCAAAATAACATAAAAGATTTCGAATGCATTATATTAAAATAACGTAGGGTATCGTAAAGTATAATTTTACTGCGGGAATAAACGAATGTGAATCTCACATAAATAAGAAATAGCAAATGAAATAAGTCATAAATTTTCTCACCGAGGGGTTGTTCCGCCGTTGCCAGATGCCATCCAGGCCTCCTTCTCAGCTCTCTTCTCATTCCTCTATGGTTGCACACTCCATGACTCACAAGACACTCACTCGCGAAATACAGTTAACGACACTCGCGCGTAAACCAATCTTTAACAGTTACTTTAATCTGTAAAATGCAAATATATATATATATATATGTATATATTCATTTAGAAATTAAATACATCCAACTAAATAATAAATATTCCACATAGTATTAAATTTTTTAAATATTTAATATTAAAATAGTATTAAATTTTTATTATTAAGTACGTATTTTTTTAATTTTTATTATTTGAAATTCTATATCTTTCATTTTATTTAAAATACTTGAAATATGAATTTCAGTACAAGTAACAAATTCTAGTGAACGCGCTAGTTAACACTGCATATTAAAGCTGCTATGTACTGATTTATAATAATAGAAATGTAAAAATAAAATACAAATACTTTATGAAATACAAATAATTCGAATTATAAAATACTACATATCTTATTAAATAACACAATAAAATATTGAAAATTTCGAGCTTTAACATTTTTATAATTATATTAAACACACATTTTTTTGTTTAATGTATGTACGAGGGCTTTAATAATAATAATAATGACTTTATTGACGTGCAAGATAGAAGACAATGTAAATTAGAACAATAGATGAGGCATCAGCAATATTGCTGTTCGTGAACCTAGATTTTATTAATTAATTAATTAATTAATTAAGTAATTAATTAATTAACACATGAAATCACGTATTTATTCGATAAATTACAATTACGACAGATGAAAAATTACGACAAATGAAAAATGATTTAAGGATCTACTTCAAGCTACAAATATTTTGAAGCATTCTTTGAGCAATAAAATTCTTTCTTCTAAATGGTCAATAGAGCGTAAGTGAATCGCATCCTTAATCTATACCAGATGCGCATTAATGCGTTCAATCGAATTCGTTACAAGAAATTAGAAATGGCAAACGAAATAAGCTAAATTACCTAAGAATTGCTCCGCCATCGCCCGATGCCACCTTGGTTTTCCCCTTTTCTCTCATCCTTCCGTAGTCGCACTAACCAACATACACTCACAAGAATAAGATTACCGTCGAATGCACTTTACTTACACGACACTCCCGATATTCATGGATACGTGACGCGATGTGTCGTATTACGGCGAAAGAATAACGCGAAATGTGCGATACTACGTAGCTATGAATTCAGTCGAGCCACAAGTTGCTTCAAGGTCAAATGCCATAACAAATGCCATTGCGTGATAGATTTTGATAGAAATTTCGTGGAATTACACACAGGAGAAAATCGACAAATGAGAGTCAAGTACGCGTCACGCGACCGACATTGTCCGATATAAGGATTAATTAATGTGATATATTACTTAATTAGGTGGCATCGAGACACCGCTCGTCCGTTCCGTTCGACGCGTTCTGAAAACTATTGGCAGCAACTTCACTCACCGCGCGACGCGACGGCAACTTCACACGCGTGACGCGACAACTTCATTCGTATGATGAATAAAACGGTTAATTACGACACGATGGATCGTTTGAAAATTTATATCAACATCAAATATTGCTCGCTTATAATATATTTTGACCACACAAATCCCACTGATTATACGTATTTTTAATCGTCGTCAATATCATTAATATGTCAATGATCGATGTATCATAGCTTTCCGTTACTTGACTTAATCGCTACTATATCACTTGACATTTTCAATTTGAAAATAACGGATTACAGCGAATATACGAAACGCACACAGACGGGAAGCAAAATGTGTTCGAATCCGAGCGACACGATTTTACTGTAAGATTACATTCCAAAACGTTTTCTCCGACAATTTTACTCGAAATATATAATAATACACGTAATATTATATTATATCGAGAAAATTTTCCTCAGAGAGGATATTTTGGAACGTAGCCTAAAAATGTCGCGAGTAAAACAACACCTTGCAATCTCCATTTTGTTTCTCGCTTCGTTTTTTCTCGCAATGCTCCAACGAATAAACTTTTCTTCGACACGTTCGCAAATAATTATTCACACAGGATCACTAATTATTCACACGAAATCACGCTCCGCATAACGAAGCATTTACTATTATAACACGAGAGACGGTCTGACGACGAAAAGGCTGAGCCACCCATACCCTCCGCCCGCTCGAGGCACAGTGAACGAACGAAACTCTCCCCCCCCCCTCCCCCTCGCGACTTCTTGTTTACGACACTTGGTGAGCGTTGGACATTCAGCTAGCGCTAGAACCGTTCAAATATGTAAACAAAGGTGCATCGAGATCTCCTTTTCGACGAATTCTAAGAAGCTTAAGTTCGCGGTATCGCATGTTGTTATGCTTCGTTCTACAAGGTGAGCGAATGGGTGGCCTTCTCCTGCTATTTGTATTTATGCACGATTCATATTCAGATGATGGTTTTTCTATCGAGGTATTGAAATTTTTAGCTATTCATCCGATTCACGTTCTAGATAGAACACAAAATCATTATAAAATCAAGAATGAAATTGTCGATATCGAATAGAATCAATAGAAATATCGCGACTATGAATATATTTAATAAAAACTTTATTTATATTTATCCTCTAGAATGAATAGGTAT
This sequence comes from Atta colombica, assembly GCF_001594045.1. Lineage (NCBI taxonomy): Eukaryota > Metazoa > Arthropoda > Insecta > Hymenoptera > Formicidae > Atta > Atta colombica. Next base: position 1,989,668 of record NW_017259548.1, read on the forward strand.
TATATTGAATTTGATTAATCAGAACAAAAAAATATTAATTATTCAATATAATTCGATATAACTATTCATTTAGAATGAATATAAATAGTTTTTTAATTAATAATGAATATATTTATATGGATATTTCTATTCGATATATAATATCGACAACTTTAGTGCGATCCATTTAATGTTGCAAATGTTTCATTGATCAATCAGAAGAAAGAATTTTACGAATTAATCAATCAAAGAATACTTTCTTCAAAATAAGAAAATCGAAAGAAAATCTCTCTATAATTTGTGTTAAAAATTAAAATATATCTTTAAATTTTTCTATTTTTCCATTTTTTTGTTTATATCCAAGATTATATTACTATAAATTATATAGCAAAATAGCAATAGATTCTAATCATATTGAAATGTATATTGATTGACATATCTATCTACAATATAATTATGAATTGATACTCATATAAATAATTTTACATAAAAGTGCTTGAGTATGTAAAATCTATACATATTTACATACTCTTTAATTTACGAAACGCATATTAATTTTTTAATCCAAATATAATTTATGATCATAATGTAATTTGAATTTGATACAGTTCGAAATTATAAATGTCATGGATGTTTAAAATACTTACAGATGAACAGAAAAAAGAAAGAAGCCAGGATAGTTAAGTAATAACGGAACAATCCTTGGGTGAGAAAATGACTTGTGATTGATGTCATAATAATTTATGATTAAAATTTGATGAAATCAAAGTCAAGCCTGTCATTATATAATAATTTCTGTTTTATCCAGATTATTATTCTACTCTTTCTGGGAACTATTTTCGAGTTTAGCCCATTTCGGCGCAGGTGTTGGTGCGAGACAGGCGATGTTTATAAAGCGATGTGGAAGGTACGTATGCTTGATAACGCGCTAGCGAGAAATTGGGAAGATATATTCGCGAGGTTGATAAGTCGGCTTGTGCAAACTCACACAGGCAAACTATATACGAGCACGCATCGCGTTACGGTGTTTAGAGCAAACACACACACAGAATGTGTGTGGCGACACTTTCTCGGATAATCCAAGATGCCGCGTGCAACATAATAGAGAACGGAAGGATATAAGATACGGTTACTGTCACGGGGTGTAACAGCGGGCTATCAACTCTCCCTAGCCGATTTCCCTTCTCTTCGTCACTTCTCCGGTTGGCGAAGACAGCCGCAGAAACTTGAGAATTTATGGCCTTGCGGCTTGCGGATTTTCGTTTTCTACCGAACGACGTACGCCACGCCATTCGAGATCTCCGTATCCTCGCGCGCAACGAGAAGCCGATGGAGACTCAATTAATATTTATGGAGGATTCTAACTAGCTCTATCGTTTTCGCTCTCCTTTCTTCTTTCTACTGTATCCTTTCTCCTGCTCCATTTCCAACTATTCCCGGGATGGAGGTTGCAGCATCGGTTAAGTTCCATGCGGTAAAAAGGAATGGCGGACTGCGTTTGCTCCGACGTTCGCTATCAGTTTTATTCGTGCACTGGGATTCTTCCGAAGTATCGTTACGATACCTACCTATTTTCGAGCAAGTTCCTTGAATACGGTTCTAGTTTAGTGTATCCCGCACGCTTATCCTCGAATAATACGTCTGTGACACGAATGATAAGTTAGTTAGAACATGCTTATCGCCGTCGGTTAGATATTTTTTTACATATTTGAAAAAAAATGCAACTCTTTGTATAACATGTAACATTCCTGCCTCACTGTTCTTCCTGTTTAAATTTTTTATTGTCTTGTTAATTTTTTTGCGCCACACGAACATGATTGTCTTCCAACTTTTACGTGGCAACGATGCATCGAAATTTTGGCTTTTCTTACGTTACATTGCAGTCATAAATGCGAAAATTACTTTAGATAGAGCTTTTTACGTTCTTTATTTATGAAAGTGTCTTCTTTACTACGAAACTTATATTCTAATTTTTTAAAATACTTAGAAACGGAAACTTATACATATAATAATTTTACTTCATTTGATTTTTTAATATATATATATTTTGCCGTCTATTATTAATTGTATTTTAATTAATTTTGCAGAATATACAACATTTCCGACTAAAATTTTTAAGATAAATCAAACAAATCCAATAATTGCGATATTCAAAGATAGAATATTATAAAATACAATAAAATGATAATTAAAATGATATAAAAGTTATATATATTATATTTCTAAATTAAAAGATATACAATTTGGTATTATAAAGATAGATATTTCGCACGCTTCGTGATACTACTTAAAATTCCCTAAGCAGCTGTGGCAGCTTCACGGGATCGAGAGTAAAAGAACGACGAATGAAAGCAGTACACTAAAAAGTCTTTTTTTTCACACAGTGTAGCCAATGCCGGGCGGAGGAAGGGTCCAGTTATAAACCTTCGTGAAAGCAGGAACGAAAATTCCCCGGGCGGAAATAAAAGTAAATTAAAGCGCACGCGGTCGGTTGTTTAAAATGTAACAGCCAATTACTGACCTCTCGGTAGTACGAGGTCGTCGATCGCACGAACGAGCAAAGCTTTCTACCATTTTCCTGGTGATTTTCTTCGGAAACTCTTTCTTCATGTGTGCTCTTTTTTTCTGATACAATTGCTCATTCATTTCTGACTGCCTGTCACACTTTTTTCTACAATAATATTCATATTTGCAAATTTATTTCCATATTTATAATATATTTTTATATCAATATATTTTTAGAACAATTGAATCTTAATCCGTACTTACAAGAAAAAGGATAAGAAATGCAATTACATTTAAAGCTTATATACGCCATGTATTGTACTTTATATGTTATGTGCTAATCAAAGTTTTTCACATATTTCAAACTTTAGATTCGTTCTATCATTGCAATTATGTGCTTTCATATATGCCTTTATTAAATCGGTGTCGTGATTTAATTTAAGATCAAAGCTGGCACGTGAAGAGAAAGCATTCTTACGAAATTATCACCGGCTTAAAATTTTCCTAATTTCTTAGGATTCTCTTTGAGAATCGTGCTAGGACAGGACATTTTCCGCCTTCTTCTTATCTGCAATTTCGTTCCATTTCCTTAGGTGCGCTTTTAAACTATCCAATTCGCCCTTTCGGATGAAAAAGTCAGCGAATGGAATGCGGAAGGAGTTTCCAATTATTCGCTTTCTAACAAATACCTAGTTATCCAGAACACGAGTTAAGCTCGAATTATGTGCGTTCTGTTTTTTTATATTCATTTGTGTGCTGAAAGATCAATCTTGAATATGACATTCGTTCATAATATTAAAAATAGAATGATTGAAATAACGAATTAAATTTTTGAATATACTATTTTTTTTATTATATTAATTATTATCTTATATACATATGAAAATGTGAAAATATTAAAAGTTATTGAATTATATAAGCGAAAGAAAATATCGTGTAAATATTAGATATAAAGAATAAATCTCCATTTTTTTTAGACTTTTATAAATAAATTGAATTTCAATATATAGAATTTTAAATTTATATTTAAATCAAATGTATTTATTAATTTTATATTTATTTGTTTATGTATAGTGAATAAAATAATATTGCGGGAAGTTTACTTTAAAATGTCTTTTATATTATCTGCTACAATCTTTTTTATAAACTGTAAGATCTTTCCATGAAATATTATGCAAAATAATAACGCGGATATACTTTAACTTATTGAAGCGTTGCAATATATCGATCTTGCAATATTAACCTATATCAGATATATCTCTCATGGGAATAAATCCATTAGGAAGGATTCTCCTTGTAGAAGACTTGTCGATTATATCACTCAAGCTAATTTAATAATTTATAACCGCGTAAGATATAACTCTGGCGAATTGATATTCGGATTGGAATTATCAATATTTCAATTGTATTTTCCTGTACGGGTCATAGTTTAATTTTGTTTTCGTCTTAAGCCGCAAATGAAGTGCGTTTATTTCAAACACGTTGCAGACGACCGCCGTCGACATCGTTATCGGTCTATACTCCTATCTTCTTTTAACTTATAGCCTCCCGCCGACGCGCATTAGGAAGATACTGGAGTGGATGAATGTTCGAGCGAATGGCACTCGATGCTGAAGTAGATGGAGGCCTGCTGTACATAAGTCTGCTCCATTAATCAGCCAGCAAACGGCATTTCGCAAGCTCGCCCAGTTGCTTGCGCGACTCGATTCTCAGGATATTGGCCACTGTATACCGCATGACCTTTCGAAAATTTATGTCGGTCCAAAGTCCCGACGAAGCTCGATCTTCCTACGATAGTAGACTCCACTTGAAACGCACAGCGATTTCTTTCACAACTGCCGGCAGTCGATGTCCCGGAAAAGAAACCTGGAAAAAATACAACATCGATATTCGTGAATAATGGAGCGGAATTCGTTTTAGTAACGTTTTCAATCGCGATTCTGCAGGTGATAGTATTATATTACAAGAGAAATTGTGACATAAACCTATTTTGTATCATTGCTTTTTCTATGGTCGAAGGTTTAGCTTGTGCGCATAGTCGATTTATTGTTTTACATCACTACCAATTACGATATAAATTTTTACTGAATAATAAACCATATGGTACAATTTATACGGAGCTTAGCGGCGGAAAAATGCGTCACAGCCGCGATAAATTCAAATTTTATCACCACGCAAGTCGAAGAGGAATCGCTCTAATTCCCTCCGCCGTATGCATTAAACCGTATTGCATTACATAAGAAACACTCACACCATTTTCATTGGTAAGCCTCTTTCAGTCGCGTTCGTTCCGCGGTCGTAAAACCACAATTTATTAGTCGTGCAATCCCACCGTTTCGCGAGCTTGTGGCCCGCTCGAGTGGCGTCTGCACTTTTTCAAGCGCGAGTCGCGTGGAACGATTGCAAGCGAGCTTCGGGTTTCGTAGACGGGAGGACGTTGACATCCATGGAATTAGGCGAGGAAGGAACTATTTATCAGGCATGTATACTGTAGCAGGCATTTTCTATGTAATCCGCGGGAGAGTGGTGCAGGCGAGACAGGGAAACGCGGACAACTCGCTATTGTTCCGAAAGCCTCGATCCACGGAATTCGGTCCTTCGTCTCCGTCCGTCGGGTGAGCCGGAACTGCCTCCGTAACGGTGGGTTCGCCGACTCTATTGTATCGTTTGTTTTCGCAAGAGGAAAGCCCAATGCTCTCTCAGTAACACAGAACGTGGCTGCGGTACAGTGCGGTGGAGGATACACTCGACGTTGGTCGCGATGGATTCTCAAGTCTGAAGACCGCGCTGACATTCGGTTCTGCACGGCACTCTGCCAATGAATGCCGTTATCCTTCGCCTAATAACCATCCTGATCTTTGCATTGTCTGGTCGGAAGTGTTACGCGTGGAATGGCGAGATCCTTCAATCGAGCATCCAACCGGATGCTGCTTTTGATTGGCCGAATCCCTCATGAGTACCAACACGCTTAGATCCACTAAAATCCTTTCTCTCAGTAGAACAGTTGTCGGAACAGTTTACGTCGAGACTCGATCGAACAGGAAGGCACGCGAACATGTATTGTGCACATTAAACAGTATGTCAAACTATTTTACACCACGTGATCGCAGATTGACTTCAAAATGATGTTAATTCAGCTTCGGGATTGAGCACATTGTAAATTCTCTCAATCGTATGAGCAGGAAAATGCAGTAGTTTGAAACTATCGATGATTACACTATAAAATGTTTAATAGATAAGTATATAGTTTGTTCCTCGTATTAGAGGAGAGTTATGTATTGGTCGTCTAAATCGTACTTTATTAATATATTTTATATTATATTATTACTTAATATGTATGAACAATATTATATTTAGTAACCAAGATAAATGAGAAATTAGTAATGTAAACAAAAATTTAAGGTATTAGTTAATTATAACGTTAATGATTTTATTATATTAGTTAATGATTTTATTATTATAATATAATATTTTATTTTTAATTGGTTTTATTTATAAATTCAATACTTTTTTTCAAAGGAAATATGATTTAAAAGATTAATATAGATATGATTTTAGATCTAAATCGTACTTTTTGTAGCATGTTACAAACAATTTGTATAACAAACTAATTTGTTATTGGTGAAAAGAGAGAGTTAAACATGTACAATAGTAATACGGGTCCGAAATATCAAGCTGCAATTTCTAATGTATGTGTTCATTTACTTATAAATCAGTATCAAATGGAAAATTTTAAAAAATGATTAAGTGATATGCATTTGGCAATCTCTCTCTTATATTTCGATAGACAGTTCTATTTTCTTTTTAATATGACGTAGAATGCTATCAAAATTTAAAAATTTATTCAAAATAATTTGCTCTATTATTATAAATTAAGCTTTGAATAAAATAGAAATTATATTAAATAGATATTATATTATAAAAGTTATACAACGTCGTTCAAATTGAAACTTTACTGTTATTTGAATTTTAGTAATTATGCATATGAGAAATTAATAGTAGGAAACTATGCAGAGTTTTAATTTGGAAAAAATAAAAGATTTCATACGACTGATTAGTTTTATATATAACAGAGAAGAGTAATTTACATTGTTGAATGAAAATAATATGATACAAAGTTATATAGATAGTAATAAAATCAGAAATATAAGTGTGGGTGTAAGGATGTACATGAGAAGAATTTAAACAATTTCATTTTATTAAACTCGAATTACATGCTAAACAAAAGTTTGGCATGTGAATTCCCCTGCAAACTTGTGATAAATATGCGGTATGTTATCGTGCCAGTGATAAATCGCCAACGCTTTTCGAATCCACGTGAGCGTTTCGCGTAGAAAACTACATGAATCAGCGATAAGCTGCGCTGCGGCAGGCTGACTAGATTATATAGAAAAATAATCAGAAATAAAATAAGATAGAGAGACCATATCTCGCAAAATCGATCTTAACGACAAAATGGTGAACGAAGAATTGATTATGAAGTCATTAAAGTTATGAGACCGATGTTATGAGGAATGATTTCACTAAATACCTGATAAGAGTGGAAGCATTTCCCATAGCCGGGGTTAAAGCGGCAAGTTCCTCGATTATGAATCACCTGAGGTGCTATATATAAAGCGCGTAATTGGATGAATAGCGAAGAATGGTGTACCCATCTAGATGGGATGATCAATGGCCGCTGGGCAGCATTGTGCACTCATAGACTTCAATTACATCTTTATCGGCCGGCACCATACCCATACGATACATCATCCGCGTTGCCTTATATCTTGTTGGAACTTTCGAGGTCAGGTAAAGATTTAAGTTTGGTCGAGTGACGGATAATCCAAACTGGCGTTCCATGCTCGATGAACGAGGGTTGACTTTTAAATAAAAAACGAGCACTGACATGCATGCGACAACTGGAGTGATTTCGAGTATTTCATTAATACTTTTAAACAATTTTTATTCTGGTTTTATTCTTTAAGTAACTTTCTAATAAATAGATGAAGATCAACAATTTTCAATTTGAAAAAATTTTTATGATTTTCATTATTTTCTTACATTATAAATTTTCATATAATTTTTAATAATATTTATTATCAATTAACTCTTAAACATCGCATTATGGGAACATACACTTGAATGGCATACTCAACCCAATTTAACCATTTATAACTTTCATAAAAATGAACGAATTTGAATATTTTTTTTTAATCGAAACGCCAGACATTAAGGAATATAATGATAACAAGTAAAAGTATGTATCTTTATTAATAAAAAAATTATAAACAATGGAAAGGCAAGCGTTTGGAAAAAGAAAAGCCGGATATGTTATACCGAAAAGACGCATAAGAGTTAATTATACCAAATTCATATAAAAAGACTAGACATCTGTAAATAATTTACATTTACTCGAAATTTTTATGGAATATATACATTACTTTCTCTATGATAAGATTAAATAATATTTCGTAACGTTTTTGTATTCGTCTAAATACATGCATTTGAGACCCGTTCAATTCTGGCACAATGTTAACTAGAGATGAATCAGAGATGCTTTTACGTTGCATATCCTAGGAGTTGTCTCCCACGAATTCGATATTCTTTGTAAATGACAGATAAATGTGAGCATCCCTGAGGTAATCTAGACTCTATTGTCGTTATCAGGAACGGCGATCAGAGCTGCCTGTTTCCCTTTGAGTCAACCGGGTCAACCGACTGCAGTGTCAACATGTCGGAAGTACTCCTATAACGGATCCCTTCATAAGGTCGGAACTCCTTTTCTTCCTTCTACTCTTATATTCAGTTTTTGTACGTTCTGTCGACTGCAGGTAATGGTTATTTGCGATAACGCGACCTAGCTCGCTACTCGCAACTATCGTCAGCCGTTTTTTAAATACATATTTTGTGTATTATCGCAAATATCATCATTGAACAAGTCTTCTTTCTTTATAAGATTCAATATTAATTATTGCATATTTTAATTAATTTAGAACATAGATATAATATTCCAATTATTAGACATACAATATTTATGTGGTTTTTAAGCGATATTATTATTCAAATTCGGTTTAGTTTAACATGAGATAATATTTCTACTTGATATTATACGTTAATTTTTAAACTCCTTTATACCTCAATCAAAAATAAAAAGTTAAATATGATTCTTTTTAATTAAAAAGAAAAAATATTATAGTTATGATCTAATATGACTGTGTAATATGACTATGTAAATAAACATGATATAAATTGATATAAAAATGATATAAAAATTGAAATAAAAATGATATAAATTGATATAATTACAAAATCATTGTTTATTCATATCGGTATGTAATAAAATCGGTATGTAAGCATTTCTTTTACAGTCGTAAATCTATCTCGAACTTTCTGTATTTACTAGAACTCGTCTGAACGAGTAGCTTATTCTTTCACTGATTTCCGTAGTTCAATCTTGCTTGCTTATTCATAGAATGACTAATCCCAGTCAACTTCAGAACGATTCAACGTGGCAACGTTTATCCGTCATTTGGTTTGCTGGAATGGAGCTCTGCTCATCTGACTGGTGGGAAGCTTGTCGTATTTGCCATCTCTCTTTGCGCCGTTTGCTCTACTTCATTTTCCATTTCTGTTGAACGATAACAGAACCTCGTTGAACACTGTAGGGGACATTGAGGCGGAGATGCGCAGAAGACGTCGTGGATGAGGAGCACGAGATCTGGGTAGAAATGGTGACACGCGGACATGAAGCTCGTTTCGAAAGAAGATGAAGAGAGAAAGAAAATGAGACTAGCATTTTAATCACGTACTTTCAGTTACATGAGGATATGGCACATAGATTCGCTGATATTCTTCTTTCAGAAGTCGTCCTGTCCAACCGAGTACTCCGTTTTCATCAACGATAGCTAGCATTTCCCTTGGTACAACGTTACCCTTTACTTTCGGTCTTTTGCGTCAACTAGTGTGATGTATTCGTATGCATACTCTGTTCTGATCTTCCTTTTGGCGACAGCCACACGATTAATGGGGTTTTTCACGAAGACGCGTAACTTTGCAAGGCACTGCACAGAAATTCGGTTGACCTGAAAGCTTCGACCAAGGTTTTCGAGTTTACTTAGCCGCATCAGAGAGATGGCACGATAGTGCTTCCAAGCTTTCCTCCAGCTTCGTTTCTCCACTCTATTCACTGTACCGGACCCTACGGTTAAGATTGGTTATATGCTTCCGAATACCGATCTATATCTCGTCGCAATTTCGAGGCATGAAGATTTCAGATAAAATTTTGCAAATGAAAAAGTCGACTGAAATTAAACAGTGTTATTTTTTAAACGTGTTGCGAAGATACATTGTCTCTTATCACGATTTAATTGTTGTAAAAAGATTAATTATTTGAGAAAAAATTTTATCGCTTGATTATATATAATATTGCATGCATTGGCGTAACACATCTGGACGTGATAGAATTGCATGCTATTTTTGACAAAGATTATATAAATAGTTTGTCAATAGACTGAAGAGTCATCTAAATTTTTGCGTGTGCTGTTGTGGTGACTTTAATTTATCGTGAAAAATTTAGATTACTAACGAGGTTTAAATTGCTTTTGTGGCAAGAAAGAAGGATTCTCGTCGCAATCTTGATAACGGATCGATGCGACGATTTATTTGATAAATCAATGGAGCAGACTCTAAATTGTTCGTTCAGTTCAATGTAGGTGCCCACAAAGCAATTAAGAACCATGATTAACGGCCGTCTGTGTAACTCCCGGTAAAGTTTAGTCGAGCTAGCCTTTCAACCGACATCCAGTATGTTGCAAATCGCTTTGGTTATATATGCCTTGCAACCGAATATTGGATTCTATCACATACATATATGTATCATCAAAATATATGTATTTGGTTTTTACTGTAAAAAAAGCTATCTACATATACATAACAGCGCAAAATATTTTAGTAGAATATTAAATAATGTCATTTATAAGTGTAATTATTATTTCTTTGGTAACAATAAAATTTTAGCACATTGCGCTATAAATGCATATGTGGTTTAAATTACGTATAATTGTTAGAAAATAATTGGCTCGTTGTGATTTGAAATGGTTGTTGTTAATAAGGTGCGGGCTAATACAGGTCGCGCGTATCGTATAAACTTTGAGTGTGGGAAAACTGCTGCTTACGTTGCATTCGCTTAATATTATTTTGGGGCCAATTAACTCGGTTGAAGTGTTACGCGATTGTTTTAATGGGCTCTAATTATTTGGGGATGCTGTTATGAAGTTGGTAACCGTCCGGGGACGTCCGAGTGTCGACGACGGGAAAGTGCACTGCGCAAACTGGAAATGGATTTAGTTTGGAATTTCGTGGTCTGGAAAATACCTATCTCTTTCTCTCTCCCTCTCCTTCTCTCTCTCTCTCTCTCTTTTTCTTTTTTTCTTTCTTTTTCTCTAACCATCCTAACCGCGATATTTTCCGTGATATTTATTATTTTCCGTAAAACAAGGCAAGATTCATTGTCGGTTGATTGCTGATCTAATGAAATATTGTAAAAAAATTCTGTTTTCTTTTCCATCGATTGCAAAAACAAGTACGAGTTTAAGCTTAATAATATATCGTATGTGACATTTAAATTGTAATTGATTATTCGTTTAATCTCATTTCTAACATCTTACACCGATGAAATGTAAAATTTGAAAACAATTCATTTAATTAAGTATACTATTTTTTACTATTATATTTTAAGCAAAACATTTTTGAAAATCTAAATGGCTCAGCTAGAATTTCTTATAATATTTCCCTGTCTCTTTCCATGGAGGTTTGAATTTCCTATCTCAGATCATAATTCGCGGATTCGATTTGAAGTGGTTTCCCTTTACAGATGGAATAAAGATGGGAAGTTCTTCAACAAACACTTACCTTTCTTCTTTCTTTCCTGTTTCTTCTCTCTTTCGAGCCTTCTGGGCAGACAGTCTGATGTCGCGTGTTTCTGTTAACTAATCATTAAACTTGTCTGTACCGTGGTCTGTACTCAGTTAAATGGCCCTCCTTTCACTTTTTCTTAATCTTTCATCTAATTTTTCAACAAGAACTTTCATCCTGTTATCTTTATTAAAAAGCGAGAATCGTATAATATTTATATTTATATTTATATAAAAAGTTGACACTTGATATTATAAAATTAGATAAAATTACAAAATTAGATAAAATTAGATAAAATTAGATAAAAAAACGTATACATATGATATTTGATTAATTTAAATTATTTCATATCTAAAGTTAACCCTTTGTCTGCAATCTGGCACTTTTTTTTGGTACAAGCAAAACTTTATTTTTAAATTTTTCTGAAATAAAGAGAAGGGTGGAATTAGTTTTCCCTCTTCAAATATTTTATAATTACGTAATATCTATTTTATAATACAATAGAGATGTTGAAAAGCCTGAATTTTTCCATATTTTTTAAAAGTCTAGAACAATAAAGAGATTTCAGACAAATTACAAATAGAAAGTTAATTTCATACTGTTTTCCAATATATATATAAAACAATCTTTAAAGTATAAAAGAAACAAATTATATAAATAATGTGACTTAAGTTAATATATTGTCTAGAGAAGTACACGTGTAGTAATATATCATAGCTAGAGACCATTAATTTCTTGAAAAATGGTTGACATCAATGATGACATGAAATCCTCGTCGAAGCCAAGATGTTAAGATTGATGATAACATTGACGCGTATAGAAGGTAAAGTAAAGTGGGGAGAGCATGCAATCGGTACAACAAATGGCACAAAGTTTGTAGCGCGATGGGTAAAGGTAGAGCTTTTGGTTGAGCGCTCTGGAATTCAATAAGCCGCTTATTCCAGCACGTAATGCGGTAAGCCGCGCGGAAAAGTTTACGGCGCTTGTTAGTTTCGGTACAGTAGTGCCTTAAAAGTGATGTAGGATATGTGTGTGTGTGGGCGGCTCTCCCGGCAGCCAGCACCACCCCTTTACGGTACGCCCTGTAGTAGTTGATAATATCTAGTAAGCCATTACTTCCGTTTTCCGGCGGACTCCGTAGCTTATCTTAAACCGGGAAGGCGGACGAGGAACCATCCGGGAGATTTAAAGTAAACTGCAGTCGGAGCTATGAAGCACTACGTGCCTCCCTTTCTTCTCTGCCTCCTCTTCCCGTCTTCGAAGCTATCCTTGTTGCACTTTCAACCGACCGATATATGTACGATTGAATATGCTTGCGCAAATGCACATTTACGCATTGTCTATAACGCAAAACGACCGTTCCAAAAATCTCATCTTTGCCATCCCGCCATTCTTACCTTTCTCCCTTCCTTATTTTTCACTTTGGCGGAATCGCGTTCAATTCCAGCGCAATCACGATCGTTTTTCATCCTATTTTATGTCGCACCGAAACGTTTAGGTTTCTCAAGATTGCTTCCTAAATTGCCGTTGCTGGAAAACTTTAAGAAAAAGTAGAAATTCCGATACATATAATACATAATTATGATTTGCGAACCAACGATCGCGTGGGTCTGCTAAACCAATTTCCAGTTCAGATTATATTCAATAATTTCATATAATTGAAGAAAATTTACTTTCGTCATATTTTTTTTTATTTATTTTTATTATATCTATTATGATACATTTAAATTCTTTTTATCTTTACTTTACAATTTAATTTTATACACATTATATTTTATAATTATTAAATCTTTAGATAATAAGAATCAATATTAATAATTTTGAGTTAGGTTCCAAATTTTGGTCAGTTGAAAGGCAAATTCTGATAGAGTTGAGTCCGTGGTACGTGAGGAAACAATCATCCCTTCTTGCTTCGCTTGAAGTTTACTATTTGCATAACTAAACTACATATACATCACCATCGACAGTGGCTGTTAGTACGGATGCAGGCACTTTCTCGACTGGTGAGTATAAAGTCCACATATACGTGTATGTACAACGACATATGTATAAAGACGCAGGCGGTTTAAATTCGAATCGTTTTACCTGTACGATGCCTCGTACCTTTCAATACGCTGTAAAATTGCGTACATTACACGCGGGCCATTTACTAAGATATTGTACGTATCGCCGGAAGACAGCTGATAGTGATAAATAAGTTTTCCATTCCAATGCAGAAGCTACTTACTGATCGAACGCGACAGTCTTTCTTTCGTGGCACCAAACAAATCGCGGCAAAAAAATAGATTCCTCTCTATATAAATTTACGCTATTCATCGTAAATCATATGACATGTGATAAATTGGAAAATGCGAAATTTATTACCATATCCCGATCTCGTTAAGAGTCCCGATTAGTTTGGACGAAGGCTGACGAAAAAGGGGACTACTAATATAATACGTGCGTCTCTTCCTACGAAACGGATAGGACGGAGGGAAAAGAGAAGTACGCGTTTAATTAATTACGAGCGTCTCAGAGTTTGCGGAGACTTTTCCCGCGTCTTACAGTCTCTGATCCTCGGAAGTTTTCGCGTCTCGGAATAACTCACGTTGAATCGGTTTTATCGTTGCGAGGAGAGACACGCCCGTTTACCTTGCGCGCTGTCGAAGGCAAAATTGATAATCTTTTGCGAAACTATTGCTAGCCGTTGCAAGCATTAATCACGGCATCACAACGCGACGAACGATCAAGAGTTTGCCTAGATTTATATCCGCGTTGATAAACAAGAGTTTCATGCGGCCACTTTCTAAACTGAATTATTTAGCGAATTTTTCATTGGCCGAAGTAACGAACGCAAAAGTCGCTGTCCGTAACGAGCTTTTTTTTTACACCCGTCGAAATCGCGTTTCTTTGGAGCTATCCGGTCGAGTCGCTGCCACCCTAGAGCACTTTTAAATCCGCCTACAAACTCCACTCTAGTACTTGATAAACATTTCATTGTTCGTTACTGTGCTTTACCGTGCGCGCTGTTCCGAGTATACGCTCGATAAACCACAAAAAAAAGATGAGAGTTCCAACGAAGGAACAGTGACATTTTTACGTTCTCAGCGTGAAATAGCAAACGTGAAAGCTCGATACTACAATGTGTTTAAAAATTAAATTAAGATTTGGATCACGTGATGTCTCTCATACTTCGGAGAACAAAGATTGGATAAAAGACTCGGTGGTGAATGCCGACGGTAATTTCTGCGCTTTAAAACTCATCAGCATCATTCTTGTGTTCTAACCACTTCTGCTTTACGTTTGAACTCACCTGCTTCTCGCCAACTATTCATACTGCTGAATAATGCCACTCGGTAAAATTTATTTTAAATACCTGATAAATGTAATTTCCTTGCAATAGAAAAGTATTAACGCGCGTTTCATGTATTATGGTAATTGTGAAAGAATTAAATGGTTAATGAACAATATCGAATTTTGTTAGGCGATATAAAATGCATATAATAATTTATAAAACATATCTAATTTATAAGTCACATGTAATCTGACATTTCGTTCCGCATCAAATTACAAAGTTATAGCTTTAATGAAAACAGTTTTTCTATTTGAAAGTGGTTTTGCAATAATGATCAGCAATTGCGTCTGTAAGTATAAATGTGTCTACAGTTATTTAAAATATTCCTCGTAATACAGTATTATGTAAACCACTCTACATCCCAAAGTTTCTTCTGATAAAAACGGAAGATTGTTGTTGAATGATGGTATCACCCAATTATTACTAAATACAAGCTAAACACATTTTATTATATTATATTTACAAATATAAGCACATTCTAATCATGTTCTTATTTTCAGAGTACGGCGATTTTATATTTGAATATTGTACAATATTCTGATTCAAGAACATGTTATATCACATTTTACGCTCAATATTCATTGGGACTAAAACGGCCGCAATGACAAAGCAATTTTGACTCTATTTGCTACAATTATCTTCTCTCAGGTTTAAACGCTCAAATTTCTCTTCTGTGCTGACGGAACAAGAGTGCTGACGTCCCGCGACAAAATGTTTGAACGCAACTTGGCGTGCCATTATCCTCTTCATAAGCGGGAACCTATTTTCTGGTCGGACAGGGCTTCGTGGTTGTTCTACTCGGCCGATGTCCATCGTATCAGTCCTTTCATGTCCTGTAAGCTCTCCGTCCCATCCAACCCACCATCGTTTGCAATTTACATCCTCGATAAACGGCTGGCAATGTAACGGCAATGTAGGTACGATCTGATTTTAATTCCAATTTCGAGCATAAATCTGCCGGGAGCGTTTACAGCCACGAAATCATAAAATTCCATGGAACGAGTGACATAAATTTAATATGAAACTTCCATAAAGCATAAACATAAACCGGCTGCGCGACGAGAAGCATCGAGCAGGAAGGACGATGATAGCACGGACAAGTGACAACAGCAGGCCGTGAAGGCTGTCATCGGTGCGTTTCGTAGCGTTGAAAAGTTGCTCTCAAAATTAAAATTCGAGCGTCTCCATATTTAATAATGTACCACTCACGATGTCTGAAAACGCTCGCCTCAAATGCTCGCAACGACTTTGTATGTTAACGTTCAACGTCTCAAATTAATATCGAAAAAACTCAAGCGTATATATAACTCGGCTTTATTAAGTTGAAAAATTTAGAAGCGTTGAAAAGTATTGTAAAAAAGAGAACGAAATATTTTTAATGAAATTTGAGCAATAAATTTTGATAGTGCAGACGTGTAAATCAATATGTATGACTGAATTATGGATATATTTGATATTTTCGTATATATTTGATATCTTTGGTGCAGTTTATAATATCGTGTATTTGATCATCTATTTCATTTAATTTCTTCTTCTACAATAGACACTCTAAAAATTATATGCATAAAACAATACACTAACACTGTCGCACGAGATAAAATTGCTACGTTTCACATATATTCTATAATCTCTCTATCATTCTTTTTCTCTTTCATCGTAATTACTTTGTGAATGTCTCAGCTTTTATCTCGCTTGCTTTTCAGAGCGAAGAAAATTTACTTTCTTTATGGATAGCTTCTGGTCTGCCAAAATCGCGTTTGCGCCGAAACGCAACGTGCATTTCCAGCTTGGAAATTTGTGCTTGAGTGTAATAGAAAAAGGCAAGGATTACAACAAGAAAAAGACAGGCATGAACACGTGAAAATCGGTATAACCAAGGCGGTTATTTTTTCGTATATGTTTTAAAACGTCAGTCTGTTTAATACGACGCGAAACTGAATAGAAAACGGCATTGGGAGTTAATTCCCTCATGTCTCATTCTATCTCGTTTTCTCTATTATTATTTCTTTTTATTCTTTCTTGTTTTTATTCTTTCTCGTACATATATATATATATATAT
>NW_017259548.1:2006539-2015236 GCF_001594045.1 Atta colombica
ATATAATCTGAAAATTATTATGAGGCAAACGAGCATAAAGTATCGTCCGCGGATTTATCGTCCGCGATTATGATTAAGTTATATTCTCTTTTTTTACGCTCGATAGGAGGTATATGTGTTTATTTTTACGCTATATTTGATGTGCTTTCACTCTAGTATTTTTGCCAGAAAATAAATTCAGAATATTCCTTCTCTCGCGTGGATTGTATCGGAGAGATTAGCATAAAGATTAGTTTTCACCATCGAAAAATTCAATGATGCTTTAAATATATTATTTTTAAATTTTAGATATATACAACGACGCCAGAAAGAAATATTTTTATTGTAATATATGTGACAGCTTTTCAAAATATTTTATATTACATTAGGTCTGTGGTTGAACTATAGTGTATACTTTGGAACTTAAAGTGAGATAAGTACAATATATGTTTAGTACACATATTTAACGAATGTAGGAAAGAGAGTTCTAGTTCTATGCAGTTCTAATGTAGTTCTAGTGCAGAAATAAAAAAAAATGATCTATATTTATTAGCATAAGAAAACTGCAAATAAGAAAACTGCAAGTTTACCTTCTTATGCATATTGCTATAACTTGATTTTACTTAAAAGAATTAATTATTATACAAATGTAATACTTACTGTATTAATGTATTAATTCATTACGTATGTTAGTGTGTTTTATTCAGTGTACCTAAATCTTTGACAATTAGTGTACTCAAAGAGAAGAGATAAGTATCTGTTAAGACGGTGCAAGTTGTTCGTGCAACGCAACAACACGTATATAATGTTGTCTCTTCACATCTGCTTAATGAAAGCATGTGTTGTCTGGAATTAGGCATAATTACTTAAATCTGAGTACACACTTGTTATCACGATTTGCGGTAATATGTGCATCTGGAATTCTATTTTCTCGGATGTCGTGTTTCTCATGAATAAATATTAACGCTTGAGATATTCTATGAGTTTCGTTAAAGGAATAACCATTTGCACGAGACTGCTGACTCATCCGATCACGAGAAATTGGCAGCACCTTGCGACATCGTATCTCGTAACCGTCGTTTCGAGGATCAAAATTGAGAAAAAGTCTCGGAGAAGGCTGTGTAATTTTGACATCCGTCCCAACTCAAATCTTCTTCTTTTCATTCCTGGCCGCTTCTTCAAATTGCCGATATCGATAAGAGTGATATTAAAGATATAGATTTCTTCGAAGCATTGGGCCAATAATAACCTCCGAATATCGATTTTTCTATCGTAATAAGAGAAAAATGCTTGCTAGTTTCGTATATTAAAGAATTCGTCAATTTTTTTCAAAGGAAATTGGTTTTTAGGGATATAATAAATACCATATTGTGTTTTACAATACTTCTGAAAAATCATATATGAATCTTTTTTTAAAATGTACTATCCCTTTTGTATTGAGATATATTACTAACGAAAGAATATTGTATCTAGCTTAAAACTTTTTAAATATTTAAAGAAATTGTTTAAAGCTATTTTCTTATAGTTTTATTAAATCCTTCGACAATTTTTCACTTTTCAATATTCAATCTCTTTCTTGTTCCTTTTATAATCTTGTTTTTGTAATTTAATGCTGTATGTAAACAATGTATTGTAAACTATAACATTTATTTATTATGAGAATTTAGACTCTTATTTGATTAATTTATATTAAAAAAAGAACATACTTTTATACAATAATTAATGTATGATACGACATATAAGACTAACAATAAGTATATTATAAAGATGCAAGTACACTGAAGATTCTCCAATAAGTAAGAGTAACAAGTGCCGCGATTTTTAACGAGCTGCTGTAATCAAATATTAGTGCATTCGCTTGGAAAATTATCTGCCGCGGTGATGACATTACTGGAGATAAGGGCGAAAGTATATAGCGACGTTCGAATTAATTAGTATCCTAGTTTTAATTAATGAATCTATTTAAACGATGAGATTGTGTGCAGTGCAGATTTTAAAGAAAATTATTCGCTCGTAGATACAAAGAAGTATAAGCAGACATCATTCGCATAATGTTACGAAAGTATTGACGTTACGTTCTTTTTTATCGTCAGCTTTTTTGAAATTATTCATGCACTAATTAATATACTAATTATTCATATTAATTTCATGTTTCAGTAAATATTCAATAACAATGTAAATTTTTTAATTTGCTTGTGAGCTCTTTTTAAAAAGAATTATTTTAATATATTTAATATTTGTGCTTAATTTCAATTTTATGAAATTAGATTACATCGTCAAACTGCGATTATGATTCAATTTCAATATATGAAGAGTTTAAATTGCATCAATTAATATATATTGTATATATTCTAAATGTAATACACAGCATATTGATTTACCATTTCGATATACATATGGATATATAATAAATTGTGTGAATCGGAAATAGATACAGTTAGTTATCTGTACTTAAAATTATGTCTGCAATGTACGTATGCATGCCATGAAATCACAAGCCACTGAAATCACCAACTAGAATACGCATTAATATAGAAATATTAATCACTCCCATAGCTGCACAGAAAGATCTCGATTGTCCATTCGAATTTGCAATCGTATAGAAATTGGGATAACGTGTATGCGTAAATATTAGTGGACATGGTGTACCTATTCGAATAAACTGCTTCGCGTCCTAGATAATTTGTCACTGCAAAATCCGCGAGGATTATTTGTCGAGCTAATAATGCGGGTCCACTGTACGGATCTGCCATGCAAATGATAAAATCTGCGAAAACGCGCCCACTACGAGTAATTGCGCATGCAAGTATCCGTAGTCATATCTCTTGGATAATTATTAACGAAAATCACGGGATTTACAAAATCAGATCACTCAGTCACAAATTCGTTTCTGAAATTCGATTTTTATTGCATAAAGATATAAGTCGCTTAAAATATTGGATAAATTATGACAATAAATTACAATTATTCCTTGATAAAAGCATTAATTACAGAAAAAATTACGAGATTATTAAATTATATCTATTTAACTCTTCATTTTTTTCAGGATTAGTATTTATGTAAATAAGATAATTTTTCCCGAGAATTATGAATAATTTATGAATTTAGAAGAAGAAAGAAAAGAAGAAAAGTTTAATATTTTATCTCTGCCTATAAAAAATTTTTTGCTGTGATTAAAAATATTTTTAAAATCAAAATAAAAATAATTTTATTTTTATTTTTTATTTTATAATAGATGAAAAAATCAATTATTAATATAACCAGTTTTAGTATAGTTTACATTACCATCGACGCTGTATGATCTTTAATATCGCATTCCATTTTATACATTAATATATACAATGATGTTTATTATTCATGCGCATATATAGCAATCATAGAAGATCCTGAAATTTACAGTACTTGCATACAATACTATCGCGTAATTCATGCAAATTAGAGATTATACCAATTGTATCCTTTATTCCTAGATATATATACGCATAAACTTTGATATTAAATGATCTAATTAACTGAAAACGCATAATTTTCATGTAACATTGATGATCACGATATCGCGAAAGTATGAATAGCATCAATTTTGAAAAAAAATATTTCGTGTTGAAAATAAAGTCGTATATTTGTTAAAATATGTGCACGTATTACATAAATCTCGAGATGCCTGGCGATAGAAAAATTCTTATACCCACATCTCATTGTTAGCTTGCGATAATTTTGAAAAAGAAAATATTGATTTTCTGTTAGTTATCGATGTTTTCGATATTTTAAATAATTTTATTTTCTTATCTTAATAGTAATTAATAAAATGGAACAAATTATAAATTTAATAATATTATAATTATCAGGATGGATATTTATAATTTTTAAAAGAAATAATACAGAATACATAAATCAAAATTTTATTCATCAAGACAGATAAATTTACTTTATTTAATAGATTAAAAATAGATAAAAAGGTTATAATTTTATCACGGAAGAAAATGTCGATGAATAAAAAATGCAACGTGTAATAAAAATAAATTAACAGAAATCACATTGAGAATTACGAAAAACCACGATGACTGGCAACATAATCACATTCGCATTGTTCGAAACAAACGTAAAAGCCGCGTGACGCGTTTACAGAGAGAAAAAGAGACAAGGCAACTCCCAATTGACGTTACAAGCACCAAAATTGTTGCAAGCGCCCGTTTACCCTGATTACCTATCAACATTTGCGGTAAAGCACGCGGAAGCGTAACCAAAATTTGCGCTATATTGAACTCGACAAACCGCGGAACTATTCTTGTCATTAGGTTAACCGCGATTATTATTCTTTTTTTTTCACAAGCATTTATCTTTAGTGATAGACATTCATGAGATGGTACACAGTGGATCCCGTAAAGTTATCGGCGCATCCTCGTCTATGATGCGGAGATTGGTCGATATCAGAGATCAGATAGATTATCGTGTATGTGGGTGTGCGTGTGTTGCAGCGGGTTCTATGGTGACGATACAGAGGTAGAGAGAGAATTCGCAGGCACTCAGTCACTGGCCGAGAGCGTAGCGAGTGCCTCGAGTGGTGTTTTTCCTCGCTCTCTTGTACCCTGCTCTCGCACCTGACCGCAGCAACCCCAATTCATTGTGGAGAGGCTTTCTTTCCACCGTCGATTAAGATTACTCACGTAAACACACTTAAAATACTGATCGTACATGCTGACAGCATATATTAATTGCATTCTCTCGACCTTTTCTCAAGTGCCAATTACTATACTCCAACGTGGACGAGTCTTTGGTCGAATATCTGGATGTACAGCATGACGTTGACGACGAAGAGAGAATCGATGCGGAGCAATAGCCGCGACCCGATTTCTCGCAAAAGGGAAATCCTCCTTTGCTGTGGTCGTTTCGAGAAACAGCGTTATGGGCTTCCTCAGATTTGCGGCGTCGCGAACAGCAATCGCGGATGTCTGCGATAATGATTTATCGATTTCGTGGTAGCATCGCTACTACTTCAATAAGATTCTTAGATATCTAAGAGATATTAAAAAGTTATAAATATTAAAAGAATTATAGAAGAATTTTTGTAATAATTTAAGAAAGGTAAGAATAGAAATTGAGAATTAATAAGATAATTAATAAGATCGTAGAGTTCTCTTATGATATATAATATATAAGATTCATCAATCTTATTTAACATCAGTCGCGTTATATTTAAGATGTACATTTTTAAAGTGCATGATTTATTAAAATTGTCATACTTCCTATTCCGTCACAATGTCACGTATAGCTCTCTAAAACGATTTAATTACAACAGGGCATGCATAATTTTCAAATAAGCGGTCGTGTGAATTTCGAGGCATGCAGGAACGAAGACGGGAAAATAATGGACCATGACGCATCTATGGGATATAGCGTAGTATTATTAAGCATTTTACGTAATCGCCCTTAATATCATCGGAGATGACTATGGACTTTCCTTTGTTATTTGCGGTAACGTCGTCGACGTCGTCGTCGTCGTCCTTGTCACCGTAAGTGCTGTGGACACCTACAGTTTGTCGGGCCACATTCAGCGTGTCCTTCTCATTAATTACGAGCCCGCGTACCTACGAAATAAACGCATTCCTCCCATTAATTCCGCCCGTGGCGATTAATCTTCCGCGACAATTAAATTGTTTACGGGAAGGAGACCGTTTCTTACGGCTAGGAAATAAATGGACAACTCGTACCGCCGCTCATGGATTCGGTTTCGTTGCCGTCGCTGTTTCTTTCTGCGAAATTACATGCGGCCACTCTGATAGTGATAGCCTTATATACTGCAAACAAAATAATTCTCTTTAATTTTCTTTACAGTATATAACGTTGTATAGTCTATAGACTATTTGATCGAGAATTTATCAATATAATGAAACGTGAACACAAATCATGTATATCATTTCTATTCGTTTTTTACTCAGTATATTTCTTCGCCGCAAATTTATTCAGTTTCAAAGTCACGAATATTTACATCTGAGTCTGACACTCAGCATACATCTTGTCAGAAAAATTGATAAAATAAATAACAACGGCAGTGGTAATATTTCCTCTCCTTAACAATTTTCGAAAAAGAGGGTAGGTTGAAGTTTAACGAGTTCAGTGGGCAAAAGAATCGTCCGTAATTTTTGTATGCATCATAGCACCCTCGCCAGCAAAATGTAAATGTCAGGGTAAATGTGGGATAGGAAAAAAATATTCGCGTATCGGTGTATAAGCAACGAAAGGGTCTGTCAGTTGCAGGAATAATCTGATGACTGAGTGACTTCTCGGCAGAGCTCTGTTAGCGGGTTTTAGGGATGGGAGCTTTCTTCTTCTTGCCGCGACTAACCGAGTGTAGTCTCACGGCGGAAAAGGTACGGCGCACCTCGTATTTGTCACTGGGTGCTAAGGGGTTGTCGGCTTGTCGCCACATAACTCTCCGAGCACCCCATACCGTGGCGTCGTGCCTTAACATCACCCTCCAACTCAGCCTCTTATGCTTCTCCGTCTCACCGAGCGACTATATTCCCCTCTTTCGTCCCATACCGCGGCGAATTCTCACCACACGCTTCTAGAACACAGGCAAAATTTACATTCGACCTGGAATATTTCGCGGTGCCGGCTGAAATGCAATTTGTTTCGTTCCGTCTGTGTATATACGGGCTCCTTTTAACCTGTCTGAGGCCTCGGTGATCCACGTTACGAGAAATTTATGTCGCCGTTAGTTCTGACCTTACCTCGGTGCGAAATTGGCCTTGGTTTATGGTAAAACTTAGCCAAAAGCTACGTAATAAAAGCTACGTGTCGTTATTATTTTGTTTCGATCAGCCATGTTCTCCTAATTGCATGATTACGTCGGCAACGAATATGCTAATGTGAGGAACGTGGAATAACCTTTTTTTCCTAATTTGAATTTTCCCCGATTAAATGGATTGAAATAGTCGAACAGTTTCCAATGTTTATCCTTGACCCAAGATTATTTCATTTCGTGATATCGTAGTCCGTCATGAGTTAATATTCGAATAGCCGCATGGCTACATCAAAGTCAGTTTGTGCAGATGACAAGGTCATTCCACGATCTTCTCTGACGGATTGGATACCGCGGCGTTTTCGAATATTAGATTGAGACCACATCTTTCAGTAGGTTGAACCTTTGACGTCCGTGATCAATCTTGCATGAAGACGATTTCCCAACAGATTCGAGACTGCGAAAATCTGTGGACATCAGCCTGCGGGGGTTATGACGCATATATATCGGATTCAAAGGCAGAAAATCTCGTGAAAGGGTTTAGGGGAATCGAAAACGGCGAATTCGATATCGGCGCTATCTCGCATTTGCATTTTGGGAAACCGGACGAATTTATATTCGATGCCGTCACGCGATTCAATGTCTACTTTTTCATATTCAAGTGCTTACATCGCTCATGAAATTGTTTGGCATAATTTTGATGAAAAGGATAAAAGTCCACTTGTAACTTAAATAAAATTATTTATTCTCCACAATAATACTGACAATCTATTTCAGTAATATGTGATTATCATGTATGTAGTTGTGTATTTTTTTCACAGCTGAAATACTCTTCGGTAAAGAATATCTATGACATATTGTTCACTATAATTTTGGTGAAGAGAAATAAAAATCCACTTGTAATTTAAACAAAATTATTTATTCTCCACAATAATCCTAACAATATTTATATCAATAATATGTAATTATGTATAGTTATCTGTGTATAATTATGTATTCGCTGCTGGATTATTCTTCGTTAAAGAAATATCTACGATATTTAAAAGTTTGTAAATCTGATTAACATTTCTATGAAAAACAAGATTAAAGTTTTTCAAACATGAAATATTGCAGGAAACTGAATTCGTGTAAGCAAACGGCTTTGTTGGTGTCGTGACGAAACGAATGCAGTCTGGTACGAAACGTCTTGGACTCAGCGAAAAGAGAGACAGAAGTATTGAGTCGAGATATACAAGAAAGAAAGATGGCAAAAATGAAGAGTGCGAGTGGCAAGATACGCCGAGATTACGAGAGATGAAACTTTCATAAAACATACTGCTCACAACTCGTTCGTCGACTTTCAGCAGTCCGGGCTCAGGGAGAATTTAAAAGCAGTGGGCGCGCGGATAGGTTGGTAGATAAGTACGTGGATATTAAAGGAGTTTAGGGGGGACAGTCGCGTTTCTACGCTCTCTAGGGTCGCGCATTATGCTCTGGCTGCTGAACTCTTAGCACTCGGTCGGTGGAAAGCAACTCGCCGGGCAAAGTGGCCGAGTGTAGAGTAGTCAGGGAGTAGTAAGTTGATTTTCGAGTATCGTGTAGTTCCCAGCGGTTTCAACTCGCCATAGCTAGGTGACTGAGATCGTTAACCGGATGTATATTTTATCGGAGTACTTTTCGTCCCGGAGGGTTTGGAAAACGTTTTTTCTAGCATTTGGGATAACCACCAACCCCGGAACTTCCATTTCGCAAAATTGAAGTATGTCAAGTTTGATGTAAATAAATTGTAAATCCACATTTAATGGATTTTTGTAGATAACCCGCAATAACTGCAAGATGTTTTATAAAATATAATGAATCATTAATTATGCAATAAGTCATTTATACAAGCTATTTATAGCTGTAAAGCTATTTATTTGTATTTCTCTCTCTCTCTCTCTCTCGCTCTCTCTCGCTCTCTCTCTCTCTCTCTCTCTCTCTCTCTCTCTCTCTCTCTC
>NW_017259548.1:2015336-2027662 GCF_001594045.1 Atta colombica
AAAAAATATATATATATATATACATGTGTATAAAGAGAGAATAAAATTAGACAGTCATACAATTTACAAAAGTAGAAGTAAAATTTTTAATTTAATGTCAACAACATTTAATTGTAAGTTAGAATACAAATAATTTCAAATTTCAAATTTGTACGCATATACAAATATTAATTATTAACTATCTTTACATTTGATTAATAAAGCATTTTTGTAAAATTTTATTTATATAATTAAAAATGAGCAAAGTATTAAGAATAAGCTTCAGTTTTGTAAATTAATTTCTAGATTTGTAAAAATTATTTTATTATACTGTTTCTACGCGTTTGTTGATATATAGCACCTATATTATAATAGTATATATCCGCTTATTTGTACAACAAAGCATTTGCCTTTAAATAACGTGTCTCTCTTTGTAAATACAATGTTAGCATCTCATGTTCTAATTGACGCACCTCACAATGGTTAACTGAATATTGCATGTTGTTTGAACATAAATTCAATTGCTTTAAGCTATAATTAATGTAATCATCTTATGTAATTAGAATACATGATACTTTGGCATTTTTAATAGTTGCATTAATATTAAACATTGTAGAAGATTTGCTTATTAAGAACACAATTTTAATTAATTTAAATTGATGAAAACTATTAATATTAAATTATATAATTTATGTAATAGATCTTTAAACAAAAATTTTTGAAGCGTTTGAATATTTAACATCGTAGAAAGTAGCTTTTTTTTATATTTCAGCGCATAAAGACTTTCTTTAGATTACATAGTTTGCTTAAACTTGAAAGCTATTTGGCTGATATTGTATTTCATGGGAAAACTGATCGATACTACAGTTTTATCGAAAATTGGATACATGGAATAACATCAAAGATTACAATAAAATAAAGGCAATAGAATGACGTTTTTGAAACTGTTTTTTTTTTTTTAGAATCAATCGATACCATCAAAGATTAATTATAGAATGTTCAGTTTATTTAAGAGTTGCAATATTGTTATGATTCTAAATGTTTGTTTGTTACATCCTTATTAGGATTTTTATAAGGGTAAATACAATTCATTAAGGAGAAGTATCTAGCGATATCAAATTACTTTCACTTTTACAGAGTTTTTTCATAATTAATGATTCAAGGGTTATGCACAGATTTTATGACATAGTAAAAATACGAAGTATAAATTGTAATTAAAATATTATATAAATTAGTCTTTGTCAAATTTGAAAAGAAGCATCTCGCTTTATATAATAAATACATTAAATAATATTATACCCTGTCATTTAGACACGCCCATCAAGTTTACGAACGAAATTATACATTTGGTTATCGTGCCATTTACAAAATCAGACAGTGCACGTAATGGAAATATGATCATTAACACGGTTGAACTAATACAATAGTGATAAATGTAGTAGAATGTGAACTGATAGAGATGCAAATCAGAGTAATATCAAACGATAATGAGTGTAAACAATTATGTGCCGAGGATGATAAATTACACGATCTCATATGCAGAATCATTGTGTAATCGTTATCTATATATAGATTATAATGACTAGAGTGCCACGGAAATAGCAAGTCTAATCGGTAATTCTCATCACAATGTTGGAGAAAACAACAATATAATATGCACTTTATTAACAAGTAATGCATTTTAAATCGGAGGTACAAATAAATTAGCTTATTTTTTTATTAAGTTTTTTTATTATTTTTCAACAAACAATAATACCTACATCTTTAAAAGAATACTGTTAATTTAAAACAATCTGTTTATCAAAATGATTTATAATATAA
This sequence comes from Atta colombica, assembly GCF_001594045.1. Taxonomy (NCBI): domain Eukaryota; kingdom Metazoa; phylum Arthropoda; class Insecta; order Hymenoptera; family Formicidae; genus Atta; species Atta colombica. The sequence goes on from NW_017259548.1 coordinate 2,017,137, forward strand.
TATATGTAATTGAAAAATTTCAATGTAGCTATTATATATATCAGTGACATAAATAAATGCGTGAGATTAAAAGCGTTTTATAAACAATATTAATTGAATAAATTGCTGTGAATATATAATTGCTTTAACAAAAACTAAGTATTTCAGATGATACTAACTGAAATAAATTCGAAACAATTGCTTCAAAGATTGTTAGTTTCTTGCAAGTGACAGAGCGTAAATGGCCGTGTGAATTTTAGTTTCGTTAGTCGCGCCAGAGAATTTCGCGATGTAACGTCGCAAACTTAAGTTTGCGAAATTTCCTGCTGTGAAATTACGGTGCACGTGCATACGTCGTATCACTGGTGCATTCGTGGCAGAGACCAGCTGGAGAATTAATGCGAGCACAGCGACGCGCGTAATATATATTCATAACTGAAGAACCAGTAGTCTTATCAGTAAAATGCTTGCCAACTTTGGACATCTTTGAAAAAAATAGTTCAAAGTGGTACGATGGATACGATTGTAAGTTATATGCACCTAGATTATCTGTAAGAAAAATGTAAATTTTGCAAGATATGGTAAATTTCTTACACTCTTTTTATTTTTATATATCCCTGCATGAAAAATATAATGCCTAAAAGAGAGAATCTTTTTATTTATTATTTTTATACATTAGGAAGTATAAATATGTAAGAATTTTCTGAAAATATAAATGATAATCTGAAATGATAAATTTTATTGAAATTTTTGTTTCACTGTGATTAGAAATGTAAAATGCAAATACATACATGCGAATTAATAAAATCAATAAGTCACATCAGAAAACGAATTAGTGAGTCAGCTATAGAAATCAACTGTAGTTTAATCAATAGCATGTTTTAAAATACATACTTGATTTATTGAAAATTATGCTTTTATCATACATAAATGCTATTCCATTTTTTCACGAGTATTTCAAACTGTTTCAATTTAAATGTCATAAATATCGGCACGCGAATCGCGAATTGCGATGCATTTTGAAACGGCAAATCCATATTTGAGTATAAAATTGAAACATTTTCGGATTAATTAATGTACCAGTGGGATTTCAAATACAATCGATAATCTGTCGAACGTTCGGTCTGATTATAATGCATTATTGTTAAGCTGTTTTCGCTAAGTCCACTTCCGACGTATCTCGCATGAGAAATTGTATCGTATTACCACTTGCAAAGCTGTAATGTTGCATGTAATAGTGTGTAACGTTGCTGTGTATCTCGCTTCATAAGTCTGTCAACTATTCAAAACACCAGGCTAAATGTATGCGAAAGTATGTAATGACTGCTACATGTGTATCGGTGCAGCGGTTATATTAACGCGACATCACGTTCATTCATATTCCTGTTGGCATGAGTACATGCTCTCTCTTTTTCGTGGATCCTTATGCAGAATTTCACGCATATATAATTTTCCGGAGCGTTAGTAAGCGGCTTTGCTGGCATTGTAATTAATTATCTTTCGAGAACGTTTCCCCGTGTGACCGAATATAGTTATATTCGCTTTGCATTTAAGTCTCTTGTCTATACTATTTCCAGCATTAGTTTGTTACGGTTTGTTACTCTCTCCTTTGCGTTACCCGAGGGTACAGTTAGTATGCACCGTTCAACCGTATTGTTTTAATGTTACGGATTTGCGCTCGTGTAATACCAGCATCCTTTCAGTATCGCACAATGCCGTTTTGTTGTGAATAATAAACATACGTTTCAGTAACGCATTAACAAAGAATCAACTGTATATTATTCGCTGCATCGATACTGAATGTATTGTGTCTATGTATTATGAATTTTCCATGAATAGAATATGTATCTATATAATTTCTTAAAACTGCTATAAGTTTTTCATATATTTTCTTGAGCATTTTTATTTGCTGCTACAATAAAGAAGATTGCCTTATCTATATTTATTTGAGCTGCAATCTCTAAGAAAATCGAAGGATGTTCTTTTTGATATCTATTTGTGTAATGTGGCATGATGTACGGGCTTCGTTCTTCTGCGTTTAGAAAAAGAGCTGTATCGACGTCAAAAGAACTCATCCAGGCGTGAATCTCCTCAGAAGCCAGACGTCCCCTTTGAGTTTTTGTCCGGCATCACCATCGCTGTTTTATCTATGGCTAGTAAGGTTAAGTATGATGCATACGTGTCATGCTAGTATGCGTAGTAAAACAATTTTTCGTATCTCGTCGCTCTGTCCCTAGACTTCTGACGTGCTTTTTTGCACTATACTCTATACATCATTTTGTCACTGTTTCTCTCAAATAATAAATGATCTAATCGGAAATAGTGGAAGAACACGGCCGGTTCCTGCAAAGAATAGAGTATTTTTCGCAAGTGTATAGTTTAAAAAAAAACACAACACGATGTTAACACGGTCGCAAAATTTATCTCTATATATTCTCTCTGTCGTGTATAAATGTATGCAAGCGCGCAGTAAATTCAGACGACACGTTGGTCGTGTAGATGAGATATAAAGATTTCAAGCAGTTTTATCATTTCAGTTGTATGGCGTGACGATCTCGTTTGAATCTCGGGAAATATATCTTGTGCGTTTTATAAAACTCTTGCATATCTGAACTAAATGTTCTTATCTTAAGTATTATTGTGCCGAAGCTCGAAAAGAAATTTTTTTTTTATACAGATTTCATAATATTATTATCAAATGACCGAGTGCACGAATAATAGCTCGTAAATCATTAGCAGTCGTGCAATTAGTTAGTGATGCTTCACCGTAAGGGATCTTCCATACTCTCAAAAGGAACTTGTCAACATCATAATCACGAGAAAATCATTATACCACTCATGCTTCATTTCTGTACTGTTTCACATACGTTTATAGCTTTTGTATAAGAGACAACGTAGCAGCAGATGTTTATGTACGATATATAGTATACATAAATGTAGTATATCTATAAACATGTATATGCATAGATACGTATGATACAACACACACATCCACATATAAATATCATCTCATCTTTTAGAATTCTTACAGCAAAACATATGTGTGTGTCATCCCCGATTTTTAGGATTGGTTAAGAGTATCACATTATCTTGACAAGGTACATAAAAATTCAAAATTTTTTTTAAGTCAATTACTGCATAGAATTAATTTCTATTCTAAAGATATATTGTATAATATTTAAACTACAAATTTGCCCCACATATTAAAAATTTTAAATAAAAAATATAGGTTGTGTGTGGAACAATTCCCTCCGTTGGCGTCGTGATATGATTGGACGAATGAAGTGGTCTGAAATAAAAAAATATATTTTTTGATAAATATAGGAAAAGCTGTGATGCAGTGTAAAATTTTTTTTTATTGAGAATTATAAAAAAGAATTTCAAAAAGAAATTTTTTGCTTTGAAAAACGAATTAAAAAAATTTATTCTAAACAAATATTCTATGCTACATCATAGCTATTCAATTTATTTATAAGAAAATATTTTACTTTTTTATTTCAGACTACTTTCGCCTTAGAAATCTGTTACTCGTTCGCGAGGAAAAGAATATTTTACAGTCTATATTTTTTATTTAAAATATTTAATATTAAATATATTTGTATTTTAAATATTGTATAATATATTCGCAAAACAGAAATTAAATTCTACGTGATAATCGAGTTAAGGATAGAAAAATCACACATAAGGCTTTATAATTTTTATCATAGTTTTAAAATTTTGTAAAATGTAGCTGAATTATTTTAGGACATCATATTAAAAATAAATCCTGATCCCTTAATAACTGTAATAACGTCATTGTTACAAAATAAAATAACTGGATTTTATATATTCAGGTACTATGCGTTATGCAATTCTGAATATGAACTCGTAATAACTTCATTTGATCAGGAATATGTATCCGCGGCGAGTTTTATATTCATCGAAGCATTCGCTAAACGATTGATCCTTTGGTAGCTGCGTTTTATAGTCAAATGAAACTGACTTTATATCTAAACATTTTCCGGTCGTATAAGTTGTAATGAAATTCCAATAGTGAAAATTGTCTATAAAACGGCTTATGAAATAGAAATGATATCAACAGATAAATAAATTTATTATATTTTATTACTTTTAATAAAAGTAGTGTAATAAAATCTGAATATTTTTTAGCAACCTTTCAAAATAATTTTTTGTTAAGAAGTTTAAATTAAAAAAAAAATTGTAATCTTGTATAATCACAACGCTTAGTTTAGCCTACATCTCAAAAAGATCCAAGAAGAAACTAAGTCCAGGAAGAGTTAAACCAAGTGATAAAGAATTATTCACCATAATTCTGACAATTTGAAATACGCCAGACACCGGCGTCGCGTAGATGCTGAAATACCGGCACAACGTTAACCGAGTATTTTGGTCGCTTAAATCGAGCGACATCGCTCGCCCGAAAGTCAGATGGTGCCCGAGTGAACTGGAAATAATGCTGAGCACAACGAGCTGTGAACAACGGGCTGATTTTCTCCTGGAGGAATTACATCCTCGTCGAGAGACGAAATATAGGCCAGCGCGACTGGCGAATCGGGGAGGCGAATCTTGAGGAAACGGTTCTTACCAACGTTAAGTGCACGTAAGAGGAGCTTGCGGTCTCGAAAGCTGGCGGAGAGAAGCGCTTGAGAAATGGCGCGCGTACAGCTTCAACGCGTGCTATCAGCTACTTTGCATTTCGTTGTTATTCAGAAATAGTCGCAAACCGCCCCGCCTGGAACCGGTGGCCCGTTCGTTGCTTTCTACCGCGTCTGTCTCGTTTCTTCCCCGGTTCTCCTCGTTTCTCTTCGCCCATCCACCCAACCGCTACTCGTTCTCGACTCCCGACGTCCTAGTTCCTGCTGCTTCTTACCCGACGAGATGTTTTATTAATGAAAATGAAGGGGCTTCTTATATTTTCCTTACCTACCAGAGTCGGCCGGCTCTTGTCCTCCATCCTTCTTTCTTTCCATCGTGGATCTCTTCCTTCTGACACTACTGTTACCATTTTCCTCGACGTTCTCACAGCCTGGATGGAGAATACCCACACAACTCATCGCATTTCTCTTCCCGCCGTCTCTGTTCGCCGTCACTTCCACCATTGCTCGCGGCGGTAATATTACTTTCCGTATACCGGACCGGTCTCTCAGGAATGCGACAACGAGCTCGGCGCAAAATTAATTCAGACTGACATCATGCATGCTTCGGTAATCCGAATCAGAATTTACAAAAAGGAAAAAAGTGAACGCCGTTAATCTGATACCAAAACGAAAGTAATAATCGTGCAAATAGATACGAACTTTGATGTTGGATTTCATTCTTGCAAAATGATTTAGGAAAAGATATATCGCGATAGTAGAATATGCGAATTGAAAGTATTGTGATAATTTTTATTAATCATGCTTTTAATAGCAATCCGTCAAACAGAACGGACGTTGAGTTTATTAAAATAATATATATATATTTTATATATATATTTAATGACTTTCTCCAGTATTAAATATAAAAAAAAAATTATCTACTTTGATCAATATGCGGAAAAATATGGAAAAAGTACAAATAAAAATTTCTGCATTTTGATTTTTCTTTATTTTAGAATATACTTAAATAGAATCTATATATCTATATTAAGCAAAGATTTATAATTATTTCTAATAGATATATAATAGATAATATATGTGTTAAAAAGTTAACATGCAACAGTACTCTGTATCATGTACGGAAAGTTAGTGGTAACATATCCGAGTTGTCGAAACGGGATAGTTATATACTGCGGCAACCATTTATGGCACGGAAGCAAAGGAGAGCGCCAGAATGTGGACACAGTGGTCGGCAAAACTCAGGAATAGTAGCGACGGTGGTGGGTTAAAGGGTGGCCTCTGCTGGTCGCTATGTGCATAAATGCACAGTCGGACGAACAAACCGTCAGGTCGGCTGAAACGCAGTTTGCAGGAAAATCAAGCAAAATCAAGGGTTGGTTGCACGTCGGAAATAGAGTGTCATCCTGTTTCGCCCTTCGCCGTTCACTTCGGCATTTCTGGTACATCTCTCGTTTTTGCATTGACCACATTATTTCGTCAATGCATTCAAAAATTTATTAGAATCTGTAGTAACTCTCATGATGTTGTATGTTTCAGTTTCCGTTTTTATCTTATGATTGCAGATTTTTTTCTCGAGAAGTTCTATAAGTGAAGATTTGATAGATCGATATCTTTGGTCTCGTGATGCTTCTAAATGCATTTTCTTTTCCATGACTTTTATTGCTGTCAGCGACGATGTGCACTCGAGCGGAATGGCGTCGCGTATATTTCATTCTATTCCCCTAGCATGCAAACGTCACATCGTCTGTTTGAAATTCAGTGTTTCACACATAAACTCTTAAATAAGATTTATATAATTTTTACAATCTTAGTCACTCAAAAATGATCTATTTTTAAAAAGACTTCTTTTTATTTAATTGATATTACATTTAATTGTTGATTCTTTTCCGTGATATTAATTTCATTTCAATGCATATCATCATATCGTTATTTCACATTTTATTATACATGAGCAATGTGTATTTTAACAATTTATATGTTAAATAAGTTAATAGTGTATACATTTATTAATAGACATTAATGAGCATTAAGAATTAATAATTCATTAATTATATATATTATTTTAATTATTCCTATAACATTTTTTTCAAAAGATAAAAAATACTTTTCTTTCTTAAATTTGTATTAATATTTACTAGTAAAAAATGTCATGGATAATTATTTTGATGTAAATATTTTAACAATTCGTATGGCTAAAATAATATTACGTAAAAGTTAATAATATGTAAACAGGTGAAAAAACTGGTTATATAAATTTTCGGACAAATTTCATATTGTTTTTAGAAAAGAAAGACTACTGTAATATATACGTGACAAAAGTTTTAAAAATAATAAGCACTTAATTATCATTATTTTGCGGAAACAAAATTATAAGTATGTCTAATTATGACTTATTAATTATAGAAAAATAAAATATAAACATAAATTATATAAAATATCGGATATAAATAATTATTTACAGGAATTCTACGTAACAGGTTAAACTGGAAAATCTGATAGTCGATAATTAATACATGCAGTAGTAGATGCAATTTATCTGTTAATGGCAGAAGCAATCAATCAATACATTGACTAAAGCTCAGTCACATGCTGTAATCAGAACGTAATAAATGTTATTTACATGGATGTTTTTTCGAAAATGAAAAGGTTCTCTAGCCCAAACTAACAAGCATCTGTTAATTATAATTGCTATGGTCAAAGAGCAAACGTGCAAACCGCGTTTGTCGGTCGTGTTTTGCAGCGAGTTAATTACGGGAACAGAGTCTATTATCCTGGCACAATGTCAACTCATAACGGCGTAGTTGGATGCACAGTTAATACCCGAATTTAATTTCCTCTGCAGCCTCTCGAACTCTCACTGCAGTGGCTGTAATTTTATTGACTATAAGCATCGATTGTCTTAAACAGTTCTTAGATTTCAAATAAATTAAGATTAATATAAATGCACTGGTTTACTACTTATAAGTATATCGCGATTCATAAATTTTTGAGCTGCTGGTGTATTATTATATACTACATACATTACATGTCATTTGTCTATGTAAGAGAATATGTATAAACAAGTCATAATTTAGGAAAATGTGCTTAGTTCATGCTTATAATTATTATGCGACGTCGTAAATTAATTTTAATTTTTGTAAGATCATGTGCCTTTATACCTTCTCGTAGGAAAATCTATGTATTACACCGGCACTGGTAGCTTGAGGGAGACTGTCGTATCCAGTTTCGAAGTAAGGTGACAAAGTTCCTTAGAACTCTACTTCGTTCTTAAGTTTAAGTTGTACGTACTTATTGCTCTCGCTCTCGTCGCCGTCGACGCGCGCAAGAATCTTGTGCATTTGGAATAATTCTCGCACTATAACGTCGTGCAATCGTAAATAGGTAGCAACTTTAATTCGAATTTGTTGCCTCATTGTGTCTTAGCATCTTGCTTGTTGTGCTTTATTTAAAAAAAATAGGTAAATTAAAGAAAACGCACAATGATGTCAAAATTATTTTTATTAGCCCTATTTTTATAAAATTGGGCGAAAAATTAACAGCTTTTACAATTGTATATATGTCAATTTTATGTGAGTGATTGAATATATTTAGATAAATTGTTTTTATTTTTGAATAATTTTTAGAATTATTTATTTTTATTATTTTCATAGATAATCTAACAGAATTATTTATTTTTAATTTTTTATGATATATAACATAAAGAGAAATAAACGAATTAAGAATTAGTTTCATGTATGAAGCTTCTGTATAATCTTAGTTTTGTTACATTATGTACCATGCAGTGTTAATTGGAGTGTAAGAAAGCCGTAGATGCACGGAAACTAGCAGGATAAGTATGACTGAACGGAGGAGAGTGCAGTCGCAGGATGCAGGTGGAAGTACGTAGAATCAGTGCACGTGGATTAAGTCTGGTGTTGAGTCGCGAGAATGTTTACCCACTTGGTTACACATTCTAAATTCATGCTAGTTCTAGCGAGTCGCACGAGCCGACTGCTTATGGCATCGCAAGCGTGTTCGCGAAACGTCCGATGAAGGAGGTTTTCCTCTTCAGGTAAAACCGGGCACCGAAATAGTCGAATAGTTGATGGCGGTTCGCGAAGTCGTCTGGCTTCATCGCAAAACAGCGTGTAACCAGCAACGAATTCGCTCGAGCGTTCCCGTGGATGAAGACGCTTGTCGGGAAATACTCGGCGTCGACGCTCTCCACAAATTCTCCCCGCTTGTGAATTTCAACTGGTCCGCGTGTATACTCACCTTCTACTGAGCGCGATTGTGCGGATTGAAAACTGTCTGGCGCAAGACTCCAGCTGCATGATTTTAAGGTAGAGTTCTCGCCGTAAATGTAACCGCCAAAAATGCCGACTGAAGAGCTTGCCAACTCGAGAGCATGTCAGCGTACGGAGCTCTTCTTACACGACGAATGATTGCCATGAAAAATGCTGATGTGCCAACATACATTATTTGGATTCTAATGCGATGCATTTATATTATTCACATATCCGTATACATTCATTTACACATTTTCATGGTTTTAATACATTATAGTCACTATAGACTTGTACTTTCTTTACGTTTAATATGAATTTCTTTAAAAAAGATATTAACAACAGAAAGAATATGTATGTATATATAATTTTTTTAAGCTGGAATCTTGAAAGTAATATCTATTTTGCCACTGATGGAATTTTTCTATACATCTTTCTTTCGTATGCTAAAGATTCTTTATGTCGCAAATAGGATTATATCATTTTAGGATATGAAACTTGGGACAACTTGTGCATAAAGTATGAGAAGCATTTGTATGTCTATAGTATAAAGGTTTCTCAATGTGGTATTCAGAAGATTCCTCTTGTAGCATTCAAACAAACAACATACCTTTATTCTTTGCTATGATTTAATACAGTTTTATCTCTTTCATGATAATATATAATACGCTTATAGAATAGCGTAAGTAGCATTAAAAGTTATTATTATAACATTATATCTTTTGGATATGAATATGTAACATGACCATTAAGCTGCATTTAAATGTTTAGAAAATAGCTTTTGCTTAAGGAAAGAAAAAAATAAGAAAAATAAAATTAATATCACATAATAGATTGCATTTTAATTTTTTAAATATTAAGCATCTTAATCAAAATCTACAAATACAACAATTTGTAGGATACTAGAAACGAAAGATTATCAATTTATATGTATTAGAATGTGTTCTAATACATATAAAATACATTCTTATCTTTTCAGTAATATTGGAGAATCTAATATAGACTAATATAAGATTATTTCTCGCATTAATTAGTTTATTTTATCGTTCTACAGTTTGTATTTATTTTTGTAAATTATCGCGTATCGCCGGGGATACAATGTGCAGTTTAATGCACGCGGGAGCATTTTCACTTAATATCTCAGTAACATGATATATTTCAATTATATTCCTCCCCAAGCTACTATGCTATTCTCTCTTTGCAATTAATTACCAAGTATTGGATTTTCTCATTGAGCGAAGTGCCGCACCAAAGTTCCGAGAATTTACACATGGAAGACGTTTGCATGCGAGAATATGTCCATGCAATAGGTAAAGAGCTGTACAATCTATGACAAAATTATTATATTATTTTGAGAAAAGTTTTTAAAAATACTTTATACATTTTAAAAGTTTTTTTGAACTTTTAAAATGTATAATAATAATGAAAATAAATTTACTTAAACATATTATACATTATATATCATAAAAATTTTAGGCATATTTTGACATTTTATTTTAACACATATGATATCATAGTAATTATATATTACAATTTTGCACAAATAAGAAATTAATCAAATATTTTTACGATTGATTGCTCTGAAAATTGATATCGCCACATCAAATATTAAATTAAGTCGATGAACATATAAATAATATAAATAACATTTATATTTTCTTGAAAATATATAAAAGATTTTATC
>NW_017259548.1:2027762-2043897 GCF_001594045.1 Atta colombica
TAATTGTAAAATCTAATATGTTCTTAACTGAGATTGTGCATCAAAATTCCTGGTGCAAACTCGACTTTGTATCAAATCGGGGCTGATTCAAAGCATCAGATTTTCTAAATCTCATGAGAGTTGAAAGGAATAAAATTCTCTCTCTCTATCGACGAATGCAAATTTATGTTAAATATCGAAAGTATAATATATTATAACTAGCTTGTAATAATGTAAAGTATAATATAAGCTGAATATATTTCCGCTGTTATTTCATATAACACAGATTTAAAAAGATAAATTATATTTTATAGTACAGAAATCCTTATTGTAAGGGTAAAATATTGATGACTTGTCTGATAATTATATTTTTTATCTTTATTTTATCCTTATTTTGTATCTGCACAACTAATATTAAATCAAACAAGTTTTTTATAGAATTTTAAATTCAAGTCTCAAAGGAAATTATACCTATTTACCTGAATCTGTCTCTCAACTCTATGTTTCAAACACACTGCATAAATCATTATTTAATGATTTTTTAATTCTTCATGATCCATTGGCCATAAGATTAAAATTTGCAATTAATTAAAAGCAAAATTTCGCTTACAAATAAACATCAAAATCATTTAACGTGCACTCCATAGGGAAATGACAAAAAGAGTGTCGGATCAAGCCTGGTTTAAATTAACGATTAACTTTGTATGAAGAATTTTTGCGAATTATATTGCGGATGTGAAAACGGGTTTCAAAAGATAATACTATCCGACGACTATACGGCACAAAATACAGAGAATCGCGGAATCGATAGAGGCAAAATCGTGTTGGCGAGGGTGCAATGCAGCAATCGTTCGCCCCTCCGCTTTTCTCCCTTTCTCTGTCTAACTTAATATATCCCTTTCCTCTTTCTCTACTTCCTTCTCTATCGTACTTTCACGCATCTTTATTCTCACTTTCTTACTGTATTTCTCTCTTCTACTATATTCAACCCATTGCGCACATCCTGTCTTTCTTTTTCGATCTGCTTATGTTTCTTTTCTTGTTTTGTCTACTTTGTCTTCTTTCGCGCGCGCGCTGCAAAATTCAACCTCCAATTCTCACTCCACGCATTACTATATTTTCCTTTCGCGAAATTCACGAAATCTTTTCTCTTGCTCTTTTTTGACGGTCAGGTTCAGTTAGCGTCAAGGATACTTCTTCGCATGCTCTGCGTAAATCTTATCTTTTTGAATTTTTCACGTTTATTTTTATGATAAAAGTGAAAATTATACAATAATAAACTTTAATGCGTTTATTAACTGACACAGCTGCAATACAACTGAATAAAATATACGCATAAAAAATTTAATGTTTTTTATGTTGCTAATTTGTTGTTTTGATTACAATCGAGCTTTGAACCAATTTGAAAAATAGTGGCCGTGCTAATTTAAGTTTATATTAAATTTGTAAATTTAATAAAAAACCTCAATTGTAGTTTTCAAAAATAGATATTTAGAGAATATTTTAAAACGTTTCGCATATCACATTTCGTAACCTTCGTCTTTGATTAAAATTTATAATTATATTTCGTTTCGTTGTTATAAAGATTAATTATTATTTTTAAAAAATTTCTTTCATTGTTTTATATCTCTATTTAGAATTCTGAACAGTTTTAAATTCAGATATTATATTTTTTTTATGTAGCAAAACAGAGGAAAACTTTGACTGTTGAAATTGTGACTGTTTCTTAAAAAATTCACAATTCACACCAAATTTATTAAGTCATAGGAAATTGACCAATTATAGTCGATTATTCTCCTCATATTCGACTGTGATTAGTCAGTTTTTTATTTAAGACTTTACAACTTCTATTGTGGATTTCGCCTAAACATCGGGCTAATGAGTGTCGAAAGCGTTGAATTGAATATTGAGTAATTGTCTCGATCCATCTATTAATTGTCTTTTATTTCGTCGATGTAAAGATTAAATTTTCAAAAATGGTGCCTTGCTCACATCTACATCGCGGTTCTTAGTTTTGATTTTTTCTGAAAAAGTACACGCATCGAAATAACCAGCGAACCGTTCCTGTTACTTGTTAATGCTCTGTGATCTCATGATATGTAATTCATCGAATATTTCATGCTAATGAGAGTCAAGAATTTCGAATCAAATTATTCTGGTTCTACATTAGTCATAAGTTGCAAGGTTGTTATCTTACTTATCTGAAGCGTCAATTTTTTAAAATTATTAGTTGTCGCAACAAACTTGCAATCGATTTGCAACTAATGTATTTAGAATCGAGCAATCGAGATAACGGAGGATCGCTTTGGTGCATCTGTTATTAATGTTATTAATGCACATAGAATATTTAATAAATTGCAAAGTGAGTCGTGTTCGACGTACCGCATATCAGGGAATGGAGAATTTTCTTATCAGAAACTATGTACTGTGGAATACTGTGGAAGATTGAAATTCTTATTCTCTGTTCCTTTGATTATGCGCAGCCCTTAAGAATTTCAACTCAGGTTAGACACCATGTACTATGGAATATACAATTTCTGATAGATTGAAAATTTTTTTTTTCTAAACCCTTTTCCCTATTCCTTTAATTTTGCGCAGTTACTCTCTGCGATCGCGTGTCTTTCAATCCGTCCGAAATGAATATCACGTGCGAATGAGTGTCAAAAGTGTCGAATTGAACAACGAGCAATTACCTCGATATGTCCGCATTATTCCGCGTGCGAGATTTGATAACCCAACAAACAAGTTGATGTTATTTGTCGCCATTTTGAAATGAAATCGTCTTTAAGATTAAAATGATGACAAATAATGTCAGCTTGTTTGCTGACAAATAATCAGAATTGAGAAAATTATTTTACAAGTTACTTATAAAAGTTACTTTTTATTATGGAAACTGAATACAATAAATTCGAATACTTAATTTTTTTATATTTTATTATTTGCTCTAATTTTGTTATCTTTGTGCTCAATTTTTGTAACAAATATATGTAAAAGTAACTTTCTCAATCCTGAAAATAATGACTACGAAAAATATTGCACGCACATCAAATACACAGAATATTTGATATCTTAAAATGCATTCCATTTGTCATATCGCATGTCAGTTCATAACATCCGTCGTCCGAAAATATTTTGCGTGCTTCTTTTCATCGATATAAAGAAATTGGAATCTTAAAGATGACGCTTGAGTCTTACGTTCCGTCTACTTCGTGATTTCTATTTCATTCTTTTTTTTTTCAAAAAGTGTACTCTTATCGAGATAAGATTATTGCCGATAAAAAGAGACAGAGAACTTTTCCCGTTAGATTACTTACGATCATGTATCTTTCTATCCATCGAAAGTAAATCTGCGAATGAATGTCAGAAAGTTAAATTGAACAGCAGGCGATCACCTTGCGTGTTTACCAGTGCGATCGTCTGAAAACTCGATAATAAATAATGACGCCGCCATAATCTAACTTATATTTCCTAATTCAATTGTGTACGACGATGTGTGTCGCTCGATAGGAATATAATGCAAGTGCATTATATATAAAGTCATTCAAGTAACAGAGATAGGCCGAGTGACTGAAGTTGAATAAGCGAAGCTAGAACGATTCGTACCTAGAATATGTATTGCAGCAGAAGGAAGGAAAGAGATATTTGGAAGCAAAGAGGAATCAGGTGATGGTGACCAGTGAATGTTATTTATTATACATTCCGCTTATCAATTATCACTCGACGTTAATCATGATTTATGGCATATATATACTTGATATATTCTCCGTCTGAATTATTTACTCTCTCCACCTGCATTTAGTGCAGATTCTGTTTCTACTAATGTAGATTAATTTTGTATCTTGTTTGACTTACTGCTCATTTTTTTCTAATTTTTCATCCTTTTCTAATTCTAGAATTAGAAAGATAAAGAGTTAATTAAATTGAGATTAAAACTACATTGATAGAAATAGGCATAGATCTTTTTGTCCACCTTAAACTTTTTTTACTATTCTAGGCTTTCAAAAATGTGAAAAAATTAAGAATTATTTTTCAGTATCTCTGGCGGATTTCCGCTCTCCTCTCTCTTTGTATCGGAAAGATTGGAGAGTAAAATTTTCGTTTATGTCCCAAAAAGACTGAATGTAGACAGAGAGTTAAACATATCATTCTTACGCAAGACGGCAATTTCTGAATATTCTTATATTCATATTGTTATCGTTCTTTATAAAAATGTTACTTTTTCGGCGAAAAAGTTATCGCTATTATTTTTGCACAGATCGCCGCATGAAAGGTGGTATTGGAAATGAAAAGTAGTATTATGTTCGCATTACATAGAGAATTGAGATTAAATTTGTCTAATCAAAACAAAATTCTTTAAACTAGATATTGATTTTTTTTCTTCTAATTAGTTAAACTTGACAAAACTCAATTTTTAATCTAATATAGGAATTATATGTAACCGAACATTTTTACTAGTTATTACAGCACAATCAAATAAAAATATAGACATAAATTTAATGCTATTTTGTTGTCATTTGTGACTTTATTTTAATCAATTAACTTAAGTTTATAATTTAAAGTAAGAAAATTGCGAATAAGGCAACAAATTAACAACAAAAAATGCACTAAATTTTTATGTACATATGTTTTTATTGAACTATGCTGCAGTAACCGTGTCAATTTAATAACTGACGTAATTTCTAATCCAAGCAGTTCGTACATTGTTAACTTGCATTGTTAGTGCATATTATTCACAGATCAGAACATCAATAAACCAATCCTTTATTCATAAAGTTTTGTTTGAAAAAAAAACTTTTAAAGTTTTATTAAACTTTCAGAAAGGTTTAATAAAATTATAATTGCTGAATAATAAGTAATTAGTATTCAAATTTAATGAGTGCAAATGTTGTACACTACAAGAAATTCTAATGCCATATGTATATGTATATTTTAAAAAGTCTTTTACATATTCATCGTTTTAACTCTGCCTTGATTAACTAGTATTATTTTTATACTCTGACTTATTATATATTTGTTTTATAATGATATTGCACGAATTCTTGGACTTTTTTCTTATTATTTGTTTTTGTACCTGTAATCACATCTTTCAGTATTAAATGAAATGAATTGTGTAAAATTGCAACGAAATTCATACACCTCACTTTGGATCTTTTAATTCTGTGGCTATTGATGCATGGGTGATGTCGCATATGTTCTAAGAACTGTATTAACGCTGATGATGACTTCAAAAAGAATCGAAACGTTCGTCTATATGGAAATACACGCTATCAAGATCTGCACTGATTAATATTATTTTTTGATCACGCTTCAACAACTTATTACGTTATACTCTCATTTGCCCGTTTTCCCAGGAATTTTATTATTGGAGAGTTATAAAAAATTGTCAAGATTTTCGTTATTATTATATTCATCGACGTTTGAAGTTCGTAATGTAATGTGAATTATTAATGTAATGTGAATTTTGCGGTGAAAACGAATTACTCTTGCTTAACTATATTTTACGCGATGCCTGCACTCACCTGGGTGGCTGTTAACGTTCATGTCAAAATTAATACCAAGTTTGTAATAGATTTCGACAGCAATATGATCAAGCGATATCATAAACGTAACATACTTGTCAGACCTTCGAAATGATTATACGCATCTTTCAATCAGCCATGTTCTAATGACACGAAGTGATATCAAATGGTTGACAGATAGTTCGCAAATGTAGCTTAGTTGATTAAACGTCAACGGCGTGACGATTCTCTATGGAAACGATACATTGTAGTTACCCACGTAATTATTGCGCCATCCAATCGACAAGTGATCCAATTCAAAAGGTTCATTGCTTACTAATGGATAAGCAGGATTCTAATGAGTAGCGTGACGTTGATAGCTGGCAATGCCGGAATAGATCTAGAATCAGATCTATCATGGCGTAATCCGGAAGGACAATTGAATCTTAAAGAACAAAAATAATTAAAATCACTTAAACGAATTACGATTAATGAATAATATTCACAAAAAATTAATTTAGGAAAAAAAATTAGAAGTAAAAGTTATAAAAAAAAATTTTCTGAAAATCCAAGATAACTAATCTTAGAAATTTTTCCAAAGAATCAATTTACAATTTTAAGAGAAAAATTAAGTAAATTAAGTAAATTAGTAAATGAAATGTATGTGATTGTACTTGCTAGTAATTAATTAAAAATAATATAAAATAAAAGCAAATTCAATAGTTTATACCATTCGATTACCTTCCACTTTCCTTCAAACTACTTTCCTTCGACTACTTTCCTTCAAAAGTCTCAACTTTAATTTGCCTCTCTCTCTTCATAAATAAAATTTTTAATTACGCTTATAAAATATATAATAGATTTGTTTGCCTTCTTTGAAAAGTTTTTGCACTTCAAACGAGATAAACATTTGCTGAAAAGAGAAAAAGCAAAGATTCTAACTGCAAAAAATGCAAGTAATGCGAACAAATTTAATACTGTGATTTATAGATAAATTATTCAGTATTATAAAAAATTCGTATAATTAGTTCGATTAATATTTTATGATTGAAAATTAATGTGAAGGGTTAATGATTTACACTTTATGTATAATTATATCATATTGTCATGTTGTACTATTAACAGAGGTGAAATACGAGAAATATATTTAATAGTAAAGCAACAAAAAGATATTAAAAATTTTAGATATGAATTTAAAAAAGATTTTAAATTAAAGCCATTCCAATTATTTTTCAAACTATTCTATAAGAAAATAGACAAAATAGACTTAATGGTTATAAAGTGGAAAGTTGCGAATTGAAGATGAGAAGAAGACAATGTGATTTTAAAGCTGTTTTATATGCACGAAATGCACTCCGATAAACGGAAATGAGCAAAACACTTAGAAATTATCAGATATTCAACGAGTAATAAAAGGACTCCAAAACATTCTTATATCTACTTTATAGTGATTACAATGTAAAAGTCGTACTGACAATAAGCTTCACAACTTCTTTCATTCCCTAATTACCTCGTAATATCTACATCCATGCAAAACAACTTTTGAGTAAATAAGCAATACACATTACTCAACAAAATTAAAGAATCACTTAGAATTAGCACTAAAAAGGATAAAAATTATATATTTCAAAATTGTATTTTTGAAAAATGATCATCTTGCAATATATATTTGAAAAATCTTTTTAAAACTCGAAATCTTAAGCTTTTTTAAACAATGCTTTGCAACTATTTTTCGTAGAAATACTTTGAATTTGGTCTTTCTTAACAAATGATTTTAAATAAGTCTTTAATTTTATTAAATAATACATTAATATTTTGCTATATAAATTGTTACAAATATGCAGAATCAAAATTAAATTTAATTAATATCTGAAATAGTCTTAAATGTACAAACATTTTATTATTAATTTTTTAATTTAGTTCTATTTTTTTTATTTAGCCTATGCCGCATTTATAAAAATTATTATTCTTTATAAAAAATATTATTATGGAAGAAAATATATTAATATAAAATTTGAATGTGTTCTAAATTTAATAATAAAAGTTGAAATTAAATATTTTATATTGTCCTCATATTATTGAAGGAAAACAGAAACATTCTAAAGAAATTTTTTATGATATATTTGAAATTACAGTAAACTTTTTCATTTATACGATAAATTAACAATTATTATTTATTTCTGCGAAAATATATCAAAATTATGCCTAATACAATTACAAGGATACAGACATAATAGAAGGAAAAAGGAATAACGAGTTCAATCTTTCAGAAATCGCATACATCGAAACACAATTTCTTCTTCTTGAAATCGTTATTTTTCATTTCTTATTCCTTCTATTATGTCTATAAAGAATTTGAACATCTTTTCCATCTTTTCCGAAGTGTTGGTAGCTGCAAAAGACGATCGCTCGTAAGCTTTAGTATACTTCAAGTACTATCATCGTGATACTAGCATTTACTGCAACACGAGCGCCTATTTTGATACGCAGCGTGTCACCGAGTGTTCGCGTGGAAAAGGCTTTAATGTCATTCGAGATGTTTTCTTGCTGCAACTTGCGCTTATAACGTAGGTTCGTGTCGTCCGGCACGGTTCTTCGTCGCAGGTCCGTCATTTGTGCTCGCCGTTGAAACTTTATGTCGTAAAATCGAGCGGTCGAACTTGGTCGCGCACCAGCCCGCACGAGATCAGCGTTCCTGTCGTATAAAATACCATAATGCTCCGAGTACGTCGATCAGAATCAGGTGCAACCAATTTGGCAAGGATCCAAAAGCCGCGGCATGTAAATCCAGGCAGGTTTGCAAGGCATCGGCATTGGCGACACCGATGAAAATCAAACGCCGCCGCGTGGTCAGTAGTCAGATCTGTACACGAGCATTCTATACAAGCTTGATTTCCTGCGGACAGTTGAAAAACTCGAAAAATCTTTTCGGGAAACCGCAATTATTGCAAGTGATACGAGTATCGAGTTTCTTCAATGGCACGAGAAATATAATATCTTTCATAAATTGTTTAAATACAAGTAAATATTTAAAAATTGATAGCTTGAATTTATATCAAGTTATTATCTACAATTATTTCTAAATTACAACTTAAAATTATTGCAAAATTATTTACAATATTTATGTAAATGTATGTTAAAAATTAAAGTTACTTTGTTTTTATATAAGTAGTGAAGATAGCTGTTGTACTGTTAGATATGAAAGGTGCAATGATAATCCCATTGCTTAAATTAAATAACATTTGCTCATTTTTAATTTCTATGTGTGTCAAAATGTAAATTAATTCCATTTCTGTAATTAGTTTTAAAGTAATAAATTAAATTTCAGTAAAATTTAATACATTTTCTTAAGTTAAATTGTTACTTCTATTGTTTTAATCAAATTAACGATATATTGGATAGGAGTAGTAATTTATAAAAATAATTAAAAGTAATTCCAATTAAATATAATTAAATATAATTATGAATTTAACAGCGTACAATTTTGTACCATTAAATTATTTTTTCTGATTTTGTAAATGTGTGTGGATTATCGCACAAATTAATGTACAAATTAACTTTTTCTTTAAAACGTTATTATCAAGATTATTACAAAATTTGGAGGTGAAAGAAACACTCTTCATTTTCCACCGCGTATTCGTTTCGGGTTTCACTATCGCAACATTAACAAGGGGAGTGCAAGCTGCTCGGCAGTGATAAAAGTAAACGACTGAAGGAAAGTACCGTGGGACCTTCTATAGACGAATGGCACGCGATCTCTTTCGCATGTGACCACGTGTACTCGCACGTGAGCACACAGACGCAGCATGCCGTAGAGAAACGCGAATACGAAAAACATGCTTACTTGCTAGGGATTCATGCGAACTCGGGATTCCGCGACGAGGACTACTGAGGACATCTGATGTAAAGATGTTGCTCACGTATCCCCGATGTCGATGCATTCGAAAAATGTTTCGAAAAATGACACGGTGCGACGCGGCGGCGTCCGCTGTGAAGATTTTCGAAGAAACCGAAATCCCCGGAGCATGCGAATTTTCGTCAGCTCCGAGCGATTCGCCACGCGACTCGAGTGCGCCGATGTAGGTACTTGTGAGAAACGTAATTTCGTCACGTGAAATTTCATGTTCTAAAGCAAGTACGTGTATGGAAAATCGGTGGGCTCGTAGCGTAAGATAAGATCGAACTAAAAATGCTTTGACGAAAATACGATTCGAAAATTTTCATTCCGCATCATCTTGCTTAACAATTAATTTCATAATGTATTTAAAAAAACTTGTAATAAAAATATGTAGTACTTTTGATAAAGTAAATGAACTCTTCCTGCCCCGGATTGAAAGCAAAGAAGCAATTTTTTTCAACGATCAGTGTATTTGTTAAAATTAATTATCTAAATAAGAGAATTAAATAAGAGAAATTCTGTATCTTGTTAAAGCGAATTTTAATACTTAAATATTTCTTACAAACAATTAAGGACGTTCTTAGTCCTTTTGTATAGAAATTTTGAAATTAATGAGCCTTTCAATATATTATTTAATTAAATATTTTTGTATGAATTTATATATTGCCTTGTCTTATAAGTTGTTTATCGTTTTTTTTAAATTTAAATTTTTTTGTCGAACTAATGTATCTTTCTGCACGCTTATTTTCATCAATTGTTTTCATATTTTAATTCTAACAAATTTTTAGGCTTATGAAATGAACTTGGAATGTTAAATCAACAAAAACGAGCACTTTCGACACCTGCTACTTTCAATCAAGATCATTCCAAAGTTACTATATATAAAGCCTCCGTCAAATTTCTACTTGTGTCCACGAGAAATATTGCGAGCAGTAGAGTCTTGATTAAAAGTTAAGAATAGCAGGCGTCGAAAGTGCTCAGTTTTGTTGACTTCCATATATTCGGCATTCCATATATTTCTTAAGTTTAAATTTATTTATTAAAATTAAAATATGAAAATAATTAAAGGAAATAGAGCAAAAAAAATCTTTCAAATGGTATGTGATATTTTACCAAATATATCAACTTAATTAAACTTAGTTAAAAACTAAAATTTAAATTAAAAAAAAAATAACAACCGATTATGAGACAAACCAATAAACATCTATTTAATTCTGTAAATCATGCGCCGAAATCTTTTTTAGATTTGAAACGCAAACAAATTCAGAGTAGCTAGTCATCATTAATATCACTTATTAACTTGACAAATAATTTAATAATTTATGTTTATAAATTTATATAGAAATATTTAAGAATTAAGATCTGCTTTGATTGAATATAAGATTTTTCTTATTTAAATCTTCTTAATTAGATTTATTTTCATTTTTTCAAATTTATATCAAAATTAATTATTATTAATTAATTATTATTTTGATATGAATAATACATTGTGAAAGTGCTATGTTGATAACACTCAATTTCTCTTCAAAATGACATAGTATTATACGTATCCTGAAATTGTTTACGCTAAACATGATGCCATTGATAAAATTTGCATAGGAAATCAGAATTTTGAATAAATTGGAATGATAAAATGGATCTAAAAAAGTGACATTTTTAATCATTTTCTCAACATTTTTATGGCAAAATAAAAACTTGTTTCTAAATAAAGTCTACTAAGAATTTAAAAATACAATTCAAGAGCTTTCAAATAAATTTTAATTCATGATTGTATGATTTATTTTCGTCAAGATATGGATGGCTGTTTGAATTTTACATTTCCTATATAATTACGCAATTCAACAAAAAATTATTCAAAGTATACATACCCCGAAGATTTTTTCACATTGAACTCGATGTCACCATCAGAATTTGCATAACATATCAGGATTTTTAGTAAATTGGAGTGAAATGGATCAAAAATTGAGCCAATTTACTGTTTCTACACATTCCAATTTTAAAATCTTGATGTGTAAATTCCGACAACAGCATCGTGGTCAGTGCAAAAAAAATCTTCGGAATATATATTATACAATGGCATTTCGAGAAAGAGAAAAAAAGTTTGTTAAACTGTGTTTTTGTTAAACTGTGTAATTATACAGAAAATCTAAAATTCAAATAGCAATGATTTAAAATAAATGATACAATTATAAACTAAAATGAATTTGTAAGCTCTTGAATTGTACTTTTTGATGCCGTAAACTTTATTTTAAAATAAAGTTTCACTTTGCCGTAAAAAAATATAAAAAATGACAAAAAATACTATTTTTTAATCCATTTCATTTCAATTTACTCAAAATCCTGACGAGCTGCGCAAATTCTACCAACGCTATCGTGTTCAGCGCGAAAAAATCTTCAGAGTACTATAAAAAAAGCAGCTTTTCGTTGAACAATGTAATTAAAGTAAAATGTTGTTAAGTCAATTTACATGTTTTTTTTCATTAGATAACTTTTTATTAAAAAATTAGACTGTAAAATTAAGTGTTATAAAAATAGGAAAATAAGCTACTGTAAGTATTGCTGTAAGGTTGATATATCTGAGAAACATATCGGACATGTCTAGAAGTATGTTTCCGTTTGCAATGATCTAAAATAGCGATTTGATAGAATTGTTTTCACGCATCCGACACTCGTACGTTACAAGAGCTCGTGTCGCTCTTTTAACTTCGATGTCTATTCAGTCGGAATGCGAGTGTCGTTTCGATGTTTCGGAAACGTGTCAATCGGATGTTTACGAGCAATCGGCGATTTATTTTGTATCAGTGATAAATTCGAAAGCACTTTTTTACTTGCGGTGTTAACGTTCTGATAAAGGTGTGGCGTAATCGCCAAGAACAGATTTATGTACGATTTTATGGGAAACTGTGGAGAAAAATTCGCCATTTTAATTACACCGATTGCGAGATAGCATTGAAGAGATACAGAGATCCGTTTCATTGCAATTGGCGGCTTATATGTATCAAACACGGTCATATGTTTCATTTCGCTAAAATTACGCAGGCTAATGGATTCAGCGCTTTTGACGAGCGCTTTTTGCGGTGAATGTATATAATGAATATTACCCTTCAAATATTTTACGGCTTTGAAATTACGATGCGAGCTTTTCAAATCATATACGAAAAGATTGAATTGCGATATGTCGCTGAGTAGCAATTTGCTATATAGCACGTTTATTTGTGGCCAAATTTTACACGCGGTAATTCAATTTTTTGTCGAGTATGAGCTTATGAACCAATTTAACCAATGTCAAACGTTTTTCAGATACATCTTCGAAATTGATGAAATTTTAATTTTTATATCATTTAATAGTATACGTATACTGGCCTTTAATTTATTATTATTTTTAAATTATATCGTTATTAGTATTGCTATTATTAAATTTAAAGAGAATTAAACTTGAATATATAGAACATATTTATAATGCTTTTGGCATAAAATGTCTTAAAGCATTATGAGTACAATATCAAATCATGTTAATTATGAGTAAGTAAGTAAAGTAAACTCTGATAATAAAATATATATTTTTATATTGTTATAATTGTTACATTTTTTATTAAAAGATGTAACACTAAAATGAACACGCATTAACTTATCGAACGTTTAGAGCATTAATTATTAGTATAAGCATTTGAATATTCGTAGTTAATTTTGAGCATAAAGCACAAATACAATACAGTATTTGTTCACTTTGAATTAGCCACGATAATCCGAGGATTCACGATGTTCGAATCGTTATTTAGGAGTCAACGATCGCGCTTCTCGTTAGTACGTTGCATTAACGTATACTGTACGTCACTGTAAATTTTTAATGCGGCGTTGTCGTGCGACAGACAGACTCATTCGTTAGGCTGCCCTATCACGTGATAGGAATGATACTCGTCGATATGAACATTGCAAAATGAATTTGTCGGATAAATAGATCTATGTTTGTGTACAATTTGTCACAATATATAATTTTAGAATTTATAATGACATCATTATCAAATGTTCGATGAATTATAACATACATTAAATAATATAACGTACAAGATGCTTAATAATAAACCGAATTAGTTTCATGATTTAATGAGAAATTGTTGAAAAACTGTCGGAACGTGCAACTTTGCTGATTTTGATATATTTTTTTAAATTATATATTTCACATAATTTTTTATTAAAATCGATTTATTCATATTATAGATAAATCATATAGATTATTATAGATAGATTATTCATATTATAGATAAATCATATATATTAGTGCATACAATAGCTATTTTTATTAGACACACAACAGAAGTGATAGCCAATAAAATAAAAATGTCTTTGAATGAAAATTACAGGTGCATAAAGTTAGAAGTAAATATGATGTTAGAAGTCAGAAATTGTCGAAAGAAAAATCCATTGTTGTGGTCAATTTTTTATTCGCGTATAAAAAGAAAATCGGGAGACGATAGCGACGAGAGTGCGTTGACGTAGAACAGGCTAAAGTGCAGTGGAATATTTCATATGGGAAATCATGTTGCGATACCTTCCAATCAGATAGGCAATCGATGCGAGGATGGCGTGGTGATTGAAGTGCAGCAGTGCAGAGGGTGATTGCCGATGTCAAAGGAAACCGAGGGGCAGCAGGGATATAGTATGTCGCTGGAGAGACACTCACGCTCTCACAGTCTATTTATATCGCGTCGTGCTCATCTGACACCCCGCAAACGATGGGTTGGTAGTGGGTCCTCTACAACATTGCGTCGAACGCATCGCCAAGCGGTTTCTTCTTTCATACGGATAAAGTACTAAGTATAAAATCATTAGATCCTTTCCGTTTTGCGATTCAAAAGTATCTTTTATCAAAAGAAATTCTCAAATGCATTGTATGTATTTTTTTTAATGATTTTATTTATCGTGACAGCATCATGAAAATATGACCGTAATGTTTCAAAGGTGAATACTTTTGTTTAAAATTTATAGCTCGGCTCTTCCGCTTAGAAATTAACTCCAGATAGAAATTAGCTGTCAGTTTGCAGCAGATAAGAAGGATTGTAACCTGGGAATTGTAAAGTATAGGGTCTAATCACACCCGTAAGACGCAAAGTAATGAAACCTATGAGATATAGCGTAACGACGAGATCTCTCGCTGTCGAGAAATTGCTCGTGGATCTGAGCGGATTCTCGAAGACATTGCCGACAGTTCCTCGCGGATTTGTTCAGGATAAGAAGCTTTAAGCGTTGTCTGTATGAAATTCTTTTTAACTCCGGAACATTGCTAATCGTCTTGGAAGACCCATTAAGATGAGAAGTCTTGAAAAACGATCTATCGAGAAAATGAACACATTTTCTCCATTCAATTTTTCTGTATCGTGCTATTTCGAGCTTAAGCAACGACGTAGCGTTACATTTTTTATTGCATTCGAATTGTACTTTGAAAACAAGATCTAAATGATTAGACAACTTTAAGTGTCTACTTTGTAAGTCTGGAAAATAATATAATGAAGGATCTGGAAAGTAACGATTAAGTAACTGTCATTTTACGATTTGCAGATTTTTAATTTTTAGACTCTTAAATTTGTAAAATTTCTAATTTCTGAAATCACTATCATCAAGCACTATTGCGCAGATCGCAATTTCAACCTTGATACGGCAAAAAATGTTTGACGAAATAACGGTTTATCGTTCATCTCGATCGTCGCCGAATTGGTTTCACGGGATTGCGAGCTTCATTTACTTGTGTCCCCATGGGATAACCTGTGTATATGCCATACTGATCGAAGATCTCTTCCTTCAGGGCTCTTTCTGTTGGCCAAACGTGGCTATCCCAAGCTCGTCCAGCATTCCGGGCTCGTCTCATTTACGATCGAGTTACAAGCTCGTTTCACGTACGAACGGCACGTAATTCCACTCCGCTCTTTCGACATGACGTCCTGACTTTTTTTCGAGCGTTGCCGCGTTGAACAGTACGTAATCTCTTTTCCGCATAGAATTCCAGACGACAGCGTCAATGATCTGAATTCACATTATCTCTTTCCCATTTAATATATTACTATTAGTACTATACGATTGAATCTTGATTTTAAATATGCGTCTTGCATATATTTGATTGATCAAAATAAAACAGATTGATAATTTATTAACGCTTATTTTAAAAGCCTTTTTATAGATTATTTGCATAGAATCCTTGTAATTTATTATTTATCTAAATTATCTATTTTTTTAATGCCTGTTAATAATTAAACGATAATAGCGTTCTAATGTAAGAATCACTTAATTCATAAAAAATAAGTTTGTAACTTAAATTATATATATATTCTTAAGTCTCGTTTTGCATTATTTTATATTCTCTAAAATCTGTATTTATAGATCCACGATTGATCCTCATTTTAGAGTTAGATTTAAACCAAAGTTTAAATCAATCAGATTTATTAAATTGTGATTTGACAAGCATTTTTCAAATAAAAGACTGATTTAAACTTAGCTCAAATCGGATTAAATTTCAAATTAAATTTCGACTGTGAAAATACGACCCTAAATTAATTCCCATTCATCACATTAACAGATAAGTCTCTATGAAATAAAAGTACATTTTAGAAATTGTTATAATAAGCAAAAAGAGAAAGGAATGGAGTTCTTATTTGATATGATGGAAGGAAGATTAATTAATGAAAAAAATGTTCATATGGCTATAAGAGCAAGATTTGTAAATGCTAGAGATTGAAATAGTCATCTAAGAATTAATTATTATTACTCA
>NW_017259548.1:2043997-2052489 GCF_001594045.1 Atta colombica
ACATATTTTTATTTAAATCGTTTATTTAATTCAAAAAAATTTAAAGTACATGAAATGCTTTGAATATGTATTTACATTTCTTAAATATTTATACTTGTAAAATGTATACATGTTCACAGTTTTATTTAATTCTAAAATAAAAAAAAATATTTTAGAAAATCATTAGAAAAAACAAATGGATCTGTTTGGATTTTCTATTTAGAATGGTTTTTACAAAACATTACATTTCTAATTGGAATTTTCATAGATTTCCCAATAAAAATCCATGACTTTTTTGGAGAAAACCAAATCCCATACAATTAGACTCCAAAAAATTTTCTGTAAGGAATATGCTCTCTTTTTATAGAATAATCTCGTAGGAAAAATTATGAACAGGTAAAATTATTATCTATATTCTATATATGTCTCTCTTACTATAATCTTAAGTATTTTTAATGATTATTTTGCAGTAACAATATTGCAAATTAATGATTGATTAATATATGTCAAACGATCTTATAAATCGCAGGTTGATTTTATTAGGTGAATTAAAATATAAATTGAAATTTAAATAAAAAAATATTAACACTTACATTCTCTTTTAGTGGGTACTTGAAAATCTGTGAGTAGTTGTACGATAAGTATTGCATCACTGACATCCTCCTAGTTTATTAACATCCACTTCGTAACCATCTCCATTCGTGAGTATATTAAACTAGTGAATCTGTAGCGAGGTTTACCAACCTCTCATGTGGTACGCATAAGTATGCGTACGCGTGCCTGTCGCGTGTGTGGTACACACGTACCAAAGATCCCGCACATTCCAGCGCGAGCACTACCTGGATTGTGGGTAGCACGCTTGGATGGTCCAATGAACCCCAATAACTCAATCCAACCTCGAGTTAACGAGTTTTCCGTGCAGCGACCCTTACATCTCTGGTTTTAAGCGATATCTATGTGTTATGTTTTGATATAGCAAATGTTTCTGGTTATCGTGACAGCTAATACTAATTATTATTTGATTCACGTTTACGATGAGAAAGAAAGAAAGTGAAGGAAAAGAAAATGTTTGAAAGAGACAAATTTATTAATTTGTTCTTTATATACAGAACTTAATTAATTTCGATTAGTCACGATTAACTATATTAATTTCAATTTTAAAAAAATCTTAAGTGTGATTAGTTATTTCAAGATGTAATATATTGAGTACGTTTAATAATTTCATATAAATTTCTTTCATAATAATGTTAATAGTTTAATGAATTTTCAAGATTTAAATTGTTTTTACAAATTTAATTTGTATAGAAGCAAAAATAATTAACGTTTGTTTTCATAGTTTTGATAATGCGTGGAAAACAGAAATTATGCCTCCAAATAATATAAATTTTTTTAGCACAATGTGTTATTAGTTTTATAAATTTTTGATATTAAAATTTTTTGATATTAAAATTGTTTTTCTACATTGAATTTATACAGAAATAAAAATAATTAACGCTTTGTTTTCACAAAGTTTGGTATTATGCGGAAAATACAATTTATTAAAATATACCTCCAAATTGTATTTTTGTCATGTATTGTGTATCAGGTGATGTCATGTAGTTATTGGCTAAAGACGAATTTCCGTGGACATTCGCAGAAAAAAAGCAGCATAGGTCTATAACCAAATCGATAAATCGATTTCGCAATGTTCGTTTCCTGCTTACCGGTTTTTCACGCGGAATACAGGGTGCAACGATGCATCGGAGGGGGTTTTCATCAAGAGATAGCTGGACGACTCGTAAGCGTCAAAATCAACGGTCCGAGAGCAAGAGGCGAAATGAGTTTCCGTCGAGGAGCGAAAAACGGCTAATGACGTGAGGCAGTCCGGCGGAACGACGTTAGTGGACCACCGAAAAACTCCATCGTCTGAACCTTCCGTATTTAATAATGGTGTACATCATCCTCCCGGTTTAGAGGTGATGAATGTTTCCTAGCACGGTGGGCGTACAGTTGCGCGAGATTAAGTGCCGACGTCGTTAAAATTTTCTATTAAAATCTCGCTCGTAAAAACCATAATTGAGGTGTCACGATAAGGAAAGCAATTGCGCAGATTCGTGTCAGAACATGACATTAGAGACAAACAAGACATTGCAGATTGCTCAGCTTTAGTACAGTGAAAACGATCTTAAAATCGTAATATCTCCGAGTACTACTCTTAAAATTCTCTCAACGTAGATTAAAAATTTACTTGCAAATTTTCAAAATTTAAGAGTAAGAGAATAATTTAAAAATATTTATATTCATTACACATATTGTGTGTACCTTTATATCGATATTTGGTAATACATATTATTTAGCTCTTCAATAATTGTAAATTGCTATATACATTTTGCATTTTCTCAAATTTGAAGATGACCATTGTTGATTTAAGGACTTACATAATTATAGGAAATTTCCAACAAACGATCGACTCTAATACCTAGTCGATGCACCGGTATAGGTGTAGGAATTGATTCGCTGTGATTTCATCGAAGCACGTTTCTAGGGAGTGATGGAATTCTGTTCCTTCCTTAGAACTTCGTGGCGGTAACTACAGGCGCGTGATATACTGTTTGTGAGAACTTTATACAGCAGTTAGCCGGTGGCTATGCAGCTGTATTCCTCGTATAGCATGCGACCCTTTGGCACGTGGCAATTCTCAATCTTTGTGTTTCGTGTTCATGTAATCAACGAGAATTCATTATAGCTTTCCTCGCATTAACGACGAAAAATGGCGATCACCTTGTTGAAATCGATGTTTCAAGTATATTCTATTAATAATTTCGGCGCGCAGTTTATAAGATTGGGATTGTGATATATAAATTCACATGAATTGTTTTCAGTATTAAGATCTAGTTTGAATACTTAGCCTTTATTTTTAATTGTATGTGTTGTTCACATCACGATTTTTACTCTATACTTTATTATTAGTATTATACTTTATTAGTATTTATACTTTAGTTATTATATTAATTAGTTATTATATTATTATATTAATTATTATATTAATTATTATAGAATAAAAAAGACACATTTGCAAAATTAGGTTAACCGACAAACTTTAAATACATAACAACAAGAAAATTGTTAATTTCGAATAACATAACTTTGTTAAATAATTTAAAAATTCTAAATTGATATATATAGAAATATATATATAAATTGTGTTCTACAAGAAAATTTCTAAAATTTCTATAGAAATTGTGTTCTACAAGAAAAAGTAGAAGAAAGATTGTTTCCTCTCTCTCTCTCTCTCTCTCTCTCTCTCTCTCTCTCTCTCTCTCTATCGTTTCCTTAGTTTCGAAATATAGTAAAAAGATATTTATATATTGTTACTAGTTAGCGAATTCATGACAATGTACAGTCATCTGTATATTCCAGCACTGCTCATTGTGGAGAATTTATCGTAATTTGTCTGCCGGGCATCGAGTATTCTACTAAAATTCTAGAACTTCAAACGGGCTCTCGGGTATTCGAATGTAGCAGTTCGAAGCTGTGGAACATCCCCTCCGGTTCAATTCGGCCTCCGGAGCCGAAGTTTCGCCTCGGCCGCGAACAAGGATATTGTTAGAACTTTCTTGCAAGGTATGCCGCATGTACGGGCGAGCATGTACGCGGTATGTTTCTACTTATATATATCGGACCCTGGCGGCGCCTCCTTAATTGGTATCGCAGTAAAAGAACGTGGAAGGGAAAAAAGAAGAATGATAGCTCGTAGTTGGAGTGCTGTGTCTCGCGTGCTGCGTCTTAGCGAGGAGAGGGTATAGGTTATCGCAGCGGAAAGGCGGATCACGCGCTGAAATATGAAATTACGACGAACTTGATGAGTATTTCTACCTGCCCTATCCAAGACTAAATTGCAGTCCCTATTTAGACAGAATTTTTCGGTGATGTCCGATACGCTTTGCGATTTACATTTCACGTCACGATACTGAGGGATTAAGTGGACGAGACTATTATTCTTTATTTAGCGTGACTGACACCGCGGAGCATAAACAGACACATAAACGTGCCTGTCATTAGTTTCCTCGTTAGACAGCAGAAAGGGGAAGGAAAGGTTGAATCGAATTCTAGAAATCCCAAGACGTTCTATCAAAGAAAATCTTTAACATTTTGCTGAGCCTCAAACGAGTTTCGACGTCTCGATTAAGGTCAACGTTGCTCGCGGAATGATGAAATAGTTCCTAAGGAAAATTATCGTGGAAAAGAGATCGCAGATCTTAGAATTTTCTAGTTAATACTCGATCGTAGGCAGATGCAAATTGAGCTCCAGTTATACTGCAATCTGTGTTTGATAATTTATTAGAAATTATTCTTTTAATCGACATTGGCTACAATTTTCCGTTTTACTAAATTGACCGTTTGAATAAACTGTAATAATTTTTTGCTATATAAAGATACATTTAATATGCATGCAATAAAAATATTTTGCAAAATAAATATTTTAATATAAAAAAAGTACAGAGAAAAATTGAATTCTAGAATGTATTTAAAGTATTAATACACATAAGTAATTATAATAAAATTGCAATTAAATTACTTTATTTTTATCTAATTTCTGAATTATCTTGTTTTGTAAAAAAAAATGACAAGGAAAGTAAATTAAAAATAAGAGAAAAAGAGAAAGATGAAGAAAATAAGGAAAGTTTTAGCTATTAACAGAATTGGTAGAATAAATTGAATTTAATAGAAATTAATCTGAAACTAAGCAATTTTATTGAAAAATCATGCTAATTATATTGTTACTTTATAATTGCTAAACATTTTTTAATTTATTCTCGAAACATACATACACAACAAGGATTCCCTAGTCGATATATCGCTTGAGAGTTTGGCAACGTAGAGAGTTTACTGCATGTTTAGGTCTAATCAGGATGGATATGGCGAGGTGATAATGAGGGGTCGCCACCCCTAGATGCCACGTGGGACCGAATGAAGACAAATAGCTGACCTACACATTTGCAACCCCATGCATGCCTGTCAGTGTTGATGACATTGTTAATAATGTTATATTCAATGTCAACATTATTGAGCTTTTTCGTAAATATATATATACATATATAATCCACAAAAATAAAATTAGGAACTAATTTAACAGAGAAAATAGTTATCGAAAGATTATAAAATCCACATGAAAATTAAACTTAGAAAACGATAAAAAAATAGATATTGCATCATTCTTGGTAAAATTAACAATAGAAATACATATATTACACAATTTTTAAAAATAGAATAATAGGAAAAATATATAATAAGAGATTTTATTATTTAAAGGCTTTTTTAAAACAGACAAATAATTTATAATTTATTTATTTTACGTTATTTATGATTTATTCATTTTATATGAGAATTAATTGACACATTGGCGCTGAAATTACGTTCTGTCCCGACATAGCGCAAATAACAATTAAGTAGCTGGGGCCACGCGTAAGAAGTTTAATAAAACCGGATCTTAGGACGCGGAGTTTATCTTCGCCAGAGTTAATCGCATTCGTGTAGCTTACTGGTCGGCGAAGGAAGGAAATGGAAAGCGTGGCGATAAATTTCCCTTAAAGTAAGGCCGCACTGTCGGCGCGGGACCGAAAATTAAAACTCTTCGAAATCCTCTTCAACAGTTTCGTTTTTAAATCCACAGGTCGTTGTATACGAAGGTGGAAAAAACTTGGAGAATTTAAGATCTCGCGTAGGGTACTTCAGTAATTACGAACTTCAATGATGATCCTGACAGGGATGTGAAACGGGGAAAGAGGGGGGAACCAGAGAGTAAGGGCATGCCAGAGCTCTTCTTAGTGCAACATCGAGGTAGAACTTGAAGGGATGGGTGAACATGGAAGAGGGGGCGGAATACGCCGAGCTTAGTTGGATAAGCTCCGTGAAGCACCGCTATTCTCGCTCTCTTCTCCATTTCTCGCAATATAATTGTAATAAAGAAGCCGTCGTTCATATATTACCTTATTATCTATCTTGGATTATTACCCAGTTATATATCCCAGTTTGCAACAAAGAATTGCTAAACTTTTCTGCATGGAAAGAATAATTTTGTTGAAATATTTACAAATTTAGTTAGATACAGATTTGAAAATAATTTGGTTCATCAAAAATAATTATGTAAGAATTTTTTTAAGCATGATAAGCAATGCTGCAGAAAGTTTTAATATTCTAACAAATAGTTTGAGCGTCCCATATAATTACTCATATGTTGATGGTCTAACAAAATCATTTTTAGATCTGTATCTAGCTAAATTTTTAGATGCTACAGTAAAACCATTCTTTTTGTATTAATGCATAGGTACTCGGGTATCTACACTGAAATTTAAAATAGTAAAAATCTTTATATTTTTTTTGTTCGAATTTTGTTACGACGCTTCAAAAGCACTACTCTTCGAACAACAAAGAACAGTTTTGTACAGACTTTATTCCATTTTCACTTTTACATTTTTAGCGGAAACTGAAAAACATGGTAATGAAAAGCTGAAAAATTATGCATTGATAGAACTACACGTTGCTATTATGTAATTTACATGTAACGACACAGATTATGTATTCAATAGCCACGTAATTGTTTTAATTGATCGCGCACATTGTGTTTTCGTTTTTACAAAGTAATGGAAATTGTTACAGTGAAATATGCGTTTAGAAAGAGGAATAATAACGCGTCTTAATTCATTTACGCATCAAACAACTAAACGGGACATCCGTCTTTTCTCTTTCCTCTCTATTCCTTGCAATTTTCCCTTTTATTTTCATTTCACTTCCCTCAAAAATGGATAAACGCCAGGAAGAATGCCTCGACACCGGAGGCTCTTTATTTTCCGGCATTGTTGAATTTCGCGTTCTAAACCTGGGAAGATCACGCGCGCGCACTACGATTTATCATTCTGTTTTTCGATGCTCTCTTTCCCTCTTGTACCTCATGTCTCTCAGTCGTCTTTGTCATACCTGCCACCACCGGCCGTTACCCGTCCTCTAGTGCGTTCGCGCACTGCAAAACCGCTTTTTTTCCGTTTCGCATAGTTTTCACGGAGGACTTGGGCAATTGTTCTCTCGTAGTGAGAACAACAAGCGCGTCAAACGCCGGACCAGCCGACGGATTCGTTAGGTGAGCATTTAATGAAACTCCCGGCGATCCAGTGAACTTCCCTGCCATCCTGTTTTTTGCCGATTTCTCCCTCTTTTCCTACCTTTATCGCTTGTTTTTGGCCTCCCGTAGTTCATGCGATCTGTTCTTATGCTTGCCCTATGCATACGTGTACGCAAATCTACCAATGGTAGATCGTGCGTTATCGTACATGGGATAAACGTACGATTTTGCGAGGCATTTTGTTTTCCATTCTTCCCACGGCATCGACGTTTTCCGACTGATCGTAGCTTTTTTCCCTTCTCGTGCCATTTTTCCTGTCCATTTTCCGGTATACCGTACACGTTGCTTTTGATAATAGTCATGCAGCTATCGCTGACAAGAGTGAAGCGACGCGGAATTTGGCCGATTTAACTGATCAACCAGCCAAAACCATTGATGTTTTTCCCGATTCGTTACGTAGAGAGAATTGGAATCAATAAAAAGGGCGCTAAACGGAAATAAATTCAAGAATAAGGGCGAATATCACGTTATTTTCATTTTTATCTGTTCGGTAAACAATTATTTTTCTTTAAATAATGTGCATAGACAGTTGGTTATTTATAATGATAGAATCTGCCTCAATTGATTTGAAATATGCAATATATAATTCTGAAGACTTTTGAATATAGCATACAATTCTCAAGCTATATTTTGCAAAGCCCTGGAGCTTGTGATTTTTCATATAACAACAAAAACTAGCACACATTATTAGGGACAAATTATAGCGGGCAAAAAAATATATTTATTCTTTGAACGTCAAAATAATGGAATTTATAGTAATTCGATAATATTAACATTTGAAAAAAAAACTTTAATCATATTCAAAAGAGACACTTCATTAATTAAAAATTTCGAGAATAAACGTTGCTGTGGATATTCGACTGCACTCATTTGCGAAGCCTCAATCACGGGATGAAAAAATTCAGCTGCTTTTGCCTTCCTCTTCGTGACGTCAAAGGAACTAGAAAGAGCCGCAGAAACCGAGGGAGAAGCGGCAACCGAAGTGGAACCCAGAAGACGATGTTCGGTAAATACGTAATACACGAGGGAACTCGCTCGGTTTCCCGCGGCTGACGTCATGCGGCATGTTACGCTCGAAGAAATAGTTTTACACCGTAGTTTTCCATCGTAGTTGTAACCGCGATCCCGGCTGTATAACTAGGACGAGTACGGCGAAAACTGCCGTCACCTTCGTCCGCTAAAACTCCTAAGAGATTCGCCGCGCCAAAATGCATCCCACAGGAATTACTATACAGCTCACATTCGTAACTTCTTCTGCGTTACTTATTCGGTTTTATTGCTATCAACTGTGATATTTTGAACTGCCATTCCTGCACATATAAAAAGTAAAGATATTTGATATATATATATATAT
>NW_017259548.1:2052589-2064167 GCF_001594045.1 Atta colombica
AAAAAATGTATTTTTTAACAGAAATACGAAAACTGCTTTTTTATATGTATTAAATATTTCAGTAGGTTACTTCAGAGATTAAAATAAAAATTTTGTTTGCCTATAACCGTTAGGATTGCTTTGCATTTATAGGACAAATTCCTGTGGAAAATGCTAATATCGAGTTGAACATTGAAAGGAAATGAACGAAGTACAAATCGTAAAGCGAAAGACGGTAAATATGTAATACGCGAGGAAGTCGTCTGATTTTCCGGCAATTGGCATTACGCGATAGGTTTTATTGAAGTAAATATGTGATTTTACAGGTGGTTATGCATGATGAGTTCAATCATGTTACATTGGAGGGAAATGCGGATATAATCGATCCTTAACTTTCCGCAGAGAATGCATGGAAGCTGCTTTAAAGTCGTAAGGCTATTCGATATCGATCTTCCTGTGTAATACAGCTTTATTGTAATAGCAATATTCTCCGTAATTAGATACTTCTCAAGACTATTAATTATGCCATGGCTTATTAGCATCTTTGAATACTAAGTAACGTATATTGTCTACATAATATAATAACGATGAAATACGTTTTACAATAATAATTATTCAAATCATCTAAACGGAATTACAGCCTATTTTGTGAACAGTATATTTGTATGTTAACCACAAAAATTATTCTGAAGCAAATTTTTTTAACATAAAATTGTAAAAAATTCTTTTTGTATTAATCATTAATTATTAGTTGAAATTACATCTTTTTTATGAATGGTGTATCTCGTCATTGAATATATATATATAAGTATCTGTCGGAACTTACGTGATCAGAATTTCAAACATATTTTGCAAAGTTATGCACGGCTGCAAGCGTATCGAATTTTTTTCTCGTCCGAAGTGCTTTGCGGTAACGACACAAAAAGAACTATAACTCTAAGTTTCTTCCGGCCAGAGAACTATCTTCTACCGCAAACTTTTCGAAACGCAGCCACACGAAGTTTCGGCTGCTCTACATTCGCCCTTGCACATAGTTTTTATTTGAATATCGTAGTTGCGGGCAACATGGTATTGCTTCAGGTGATTCTATTCTATAGGCAGGTTCTAAAGCGTTTTTTACCATTTCTTCTACTGCTAAACTTCTTCATTGAATATAAAAGAGTGCATTTTTTAAGTATAAAACTATAGGAAATATTTATAAAATAAAAACGATACATCAGAATAACATATTTAATAACAGTTATTTTTTATATTAAGGCATTGATATTGTATGTTTCAATTCAGTGCTTTATTGCGAGGGAAAATTATATTTGGAATTTGCGTATCATTTTTCGAGTGAGTGAAATAACTTCATTGCGATCGTTTGAAATAACAAAACAGTATCGCAATATGAAATGTAGTTTAGCAATAGGCAGGAGTGGGAAAATACATTGCTGGTTTGATCTATCAGTTAATTTTTTTTTTATTAAATCGTACATACTGTAGTTGAAATTTCTCAAATAAAGATATTTAATATTTACATTATTGTTATTTTTATTTTGTCTCATGATTTAAAAAAATTAATTACTTTTTAATTAAGAAACGCAGAATTGAGCCGAGATAATTGATATTTTCGGTAAATAAAATATTGTTAACAATTTATTTTACTCTTGTAAAATATAAATCATATTATATTTGCAGTGCACAATTGTAGAAAATATATATAACATCTTTGTGCGAGAAAACCATGAAGGTTCAATTAAATCTTGATGTTTATTCGTTCGTGGCGCTATTAACTTGCCACATATGGTTAATTAATTCATCGGGGAGATGCGATAAATTGACTTTAGACGATTTTTAGATGGTTGCCCTTTTAATTTTCGATATTATTGCTTTGTACGAGTAATGGTACGCCCGCGGGCTCTTGGAAGCCGCGTATCAACGCGAGGGGATATAAAAGTACTTGGATGCAACCCGCTTAACGAGCAACAGCGTCAACTGGCTGTCTTTTCCCCTTGGTAGTCTCGGCGACAACACTGTGGCAAATTAAATTAAATCCGCCTACAGGGCATAGCGATCGATAGATTTTCATTTGGCGTGCAGTGAGTTCCGATTGGGACGAGGAGAAGCGCGAATGCGAGGCAATGTGGGGACTTGGGGAGGACAGCGGGTTGGAGAGGAACGGGAAGAGCCAGAGAAGAAAGAGAGATGGAAGAAAAAGAGAAGAGAACGATGAGGGCAAAGTGAAAATATTGCCTCGCGGCCCGCAGGCTGAGCTTTCCACCCTCTCGCCACCTAACTCTCCACCCTTCCGCCGACAATCCTCCCACCCATCGGCACCCACCCTGTCGTTTCTCTTTCGTCCTGTCGCCGCCGGGAGAATTTCCTCGCTTAATCTGCCGATTTATTCGCCAATCACGCAGTTCGTCCTGAATTCTTTCGCTGCATCATTTTACCGCTCTCGTCGCAGGAGCGAAACGGATTCCTGTAATTAATAAACGACGACGGATAATGTTCTCATGAAACATGATAGATTTTTTTCTCATGTTGAGTATCAGAATTAGAACTGCAAGTATATACTGGATTAAACTATTATCAACGGTATATTTTATCGTGTATCAAAACCATACCTTTGACAAAGTATACCAAATCATTTATTTATGTTATACTGATTATTATTGTTATAATGATTGTTGTTACGGTTGTTAAAGTTTGTCGCATACATTTGTTGCGATACATTTAAGAGAACATAAAATACATATCTGAATAAAAAAATGAGATTTAGTGATACGATTATTATTCCTAAAAAAATTATACATGTGAGAAATTGTATTGCGTTTTCTGTATTTTATTTATATTTCTCGATTTGTGAGTAAAAATAATTAATTACTTCACGTTTGCAGTTATGGCGTTGATACAAGAGAAATTAGACAAAGAGGTATCATTGCGCAACTGAACTTCTAGTACTCGACTGAAATATGTTTATTTGAACTATGAGACTGATAGTTGCAAACTTTGAATTTCGAGAGAACTGCTCGAGAATTTGCCCGAGTTGCAATCTAATAAATGCTTGGATCTTGTAAGAATGAAAAACTATATAAACGCAATGAAACTAGAGATGAGAAATAGAGAAGAGAAAAATATGTTTTTCCTATTTTCTGAATCAATCGAAGTTATTGATAAAAAATATAAAATTAAAAAATATAAAATTAAAAAAAGCAAATAAAAGAAATGAAAATGGACATTTAAAAATATGATTAGATTGTAACAAAACATTTAAGCAAGAAAAATTCTCTTATTGAAACGTCATAAAAATATATTTTTACATAAAAAATTGTATTTATTTATTTAATTGCTATTCTCGAACGTGATAATGCAATCAAAATTTAACTATTATATTAGAAGGATATACAGAAGTATTCCTGTTCCAATACTCCTGCGAAAGAATATTGGAAATCTGAAACGGGTGAAACATTTTCAGTGTGTCAAGTAACATGCACTGGACATGTTAATGTTTAACTTAAGTATATTTGACGCCGTGAAATTGAGGAGGGAGCAGACGCTTGAAAGTTCAAAAAGTCCTTGAAGACCTGTTCGAGCTAAAGACTAATAAAGGCGAGAACATCATAGGTAAGAAGGTAAACGCAATGGAGATAAGGGGAGAGACCAAGGAGACGCATCCGCGCGTCTCAGCAGGTCGGCCTGGGATGTTCAAACAAATGAGAAGAGAGGTTAAAGTCCTCAGAGCGAGAAAGTAATTAACTTGGCGCGCGGAAGCCGGGAGCTGGGGTGCTCCGGCGTAGTAAAATTCGTTATTACCGAGCTTAATGGCGCGACTCAAAAATGTTTAATCTACCTTCATCCACGTCTGTGGTCCTTCCGCCTTTTGACTTCGGCCATAGCACCCCGTGAAAACGCAGTTTTCAAGGGAATCGTGCCTTTTACTATGTGATATTTCCGACAGACTTCCGCAACCACTTAATTGTTCTGTTTTTACATTATGTCGGAAAATCATGTAACGGTTTACAGCGTGGCAGTTTTGTATAACAACATAGATAAAAACGAATCTTATTTTAATTTCTTTTGCGTGAATTTACTTCCTGAAATTTATTGCTGAAAAATACAAGAATATCAAAATTGCTGAATTAGAACAATGAAAATTAAAATATTGAATAAGCTTGCTCTCAATATTGATTTAGCATTAGAAAATATTTTTAATTGCATTAATGTTATAAATAACAGTAATTGAAGGAATGTCATCAAGAAATTTAGCGTTGATATTTTAATTCAATATATTTAATCTCTAAGAAAATTTTCTTGAGCACATAATATATGTACATATATTAAGAAACATTCTATTTTTGTATTCAATATGATAAATGTTGCTCGTTTAAAAGTAAATAAATATCATACTTATATTAAAATTATTTAAAAAGTTAGAAGATTCTCTGAAAGGTGCAAATATTTTTAGATAAATATGATTCCATTCGCTGGCGTACGGAGTAAGCTTATATATATAAAAGATAATTAAATAACAACTTTATGCATTTTCTTTTAACTAAGTTAAAAAAAGAAATAATATGATTATTAATTATAAGAAAATGACTCTCTGAAAAGAAAAGCAATACTAAATTTTAATGGTAATGGTTGAAATTGGTAAAAAGTTTTTTCTCTTCAAATATAAGTTAATTAATTACTTGTCTTTGGAAACTACTTACTCTTTCTAACTTATATGATTATGTTATTTTTTATTATTACATGTATATTGCTATATGAATTTTTTTCATATTAAACAAATATAAACTGCGTGTTTGCTTATGCTTTGTATATGAATTTTTCTGTCATTATACATTTTATACAGCCAAGTTAGCCGCTTATCACACGGTATTTCGTGAATGTCATTTTTTCATTACAAAGACTACAAAATTGTAATCAACACTTTCTATCTTATAAATCTTTTCCGAGGAGATTTTGCAAATTGTATACACTTCAGTACATTTCATTTGATGAAATGTATTAAAGTGTACACAATTCAAACTCGCGTTTAACGATATGGCATGAAATTAAAAAAAAAAAGTTTCTCTCTCATAGTTAACCCATAACCGATAATATTTCAAAACGATCTGAGACGAAACTTCATTTCGTGGCAAATAGTTACAGTATGTAGGTGCATTGGTGAATATGATAGGGATGCCCATGGGATCCCATTCGCTCTCGCGGAATTCTCTAACCACAGATGCAATCTCGTATCTCGTCGTGTCTCATCCGCCTTTATACCGCTCACGCTTTAAATTCAAAGGGCATGATTTAGTTTTATGTATCATCGTGTGTTATATAACGATGTGTAGGTGTCTTGCAAATTTTTCGCTCAAGAATTACGACAGCAACGGGCGTGTAGTAAATACGCACATGAAAACATGCGCTGGGAGAGCGTGCTAATTGCCCATTGTCCGTCTCGTTGCTCCATTGTATAGTAGTGTTTATCTCTATATTCTAGATGAATATACATGCCCAAAATTTGGCTCATTTAGCAAAACATCGAAATCGCGATTATCTCTCGGTTTGCACATTGGATAGGACATCGTGAAATTGACTCCGATATTACAATTGGTTTCTGGTCAAAGTGTATTCCTGCAGTGTATATTATGATACATTCAAACATATCAATTCTGGATTCATTTGTCAACTTTCAGTAATTACAATTTAACAATAAAATCGACCTAATAATTATAACTTAAATTGCATTAATCTATTTTTTGTGAAATTTTCATTTATTAAATATAATTTCAGACAAATAGAAGAGATTAAGAGATTAAAGAAAAAGACAAAGAGACTCGAGATAAATCTTTTCAAGATAAAAATGAAATCACTTCCTTTATTAAGAATTTATGTTTTTTTAAGCTTTTGTTGCATGAAATATGAGAAAGTCTTCCTAGTATTAATAAATAAGATAACTTAAAATGCTCTCGAAACTAAATAAGAAAAAATATAATTAATTAACCGATTGTTCTCGGTTTTTTTTAGTTTCCCAGCGTATTTTATGGATGCAGCAGTCTAACATCTCGATAAGCAAGTCACAGCCAGTTAGGACGCGGCGGTTCCTCACGTAACTGTCGCAAACCGTTGGCAACCGGTCTCGACAAGCTGCTGCATTTTGTAGGTCAGCACTGGGTTCGCCGTGAGGATGGTTGACAGTTTTAGGAGGGGAGAGGGGATATGAAGGGGTGGATGGGTGGGAAGTAGTCGAGAGGCAACGCGGGTTGTACGTGTCGCGAACAATGGCCTCGAGGGTACACGGCAACCTGATGTCACTTCCTGCGTCGGTGAAACCGCCCTAATTGTCCCCAACCATGCTCACCGACCATCTACCATCTCTCCGGCAGCGTTTCGTATTGCGAAACTTCGTAGTCTCTTTAGTTATCTGTTTACTTAGTTTACCCTTCACGTAGACAAAAAGTCAATGAGACGTTCATCGCAACCTTAGATTTCTTCTGAATAATTGTCTTGAACTTTTATTTTAAATATCGGAAATAAGTATACATCTTTAATTTTTTTGATTAAATATGTTCTGAAATCTTGAATCTTTCGCCTGAAATTATTCTATACATTGTCAATTTTGGCGATAATAATTGCAGATATAATATTTAGATGATAGAGATATAAACGAATATCGAATATACTAAGGCAGAATAACAGAATTCCATTTTGTGCACTAATGAACTTTGGTGCCTCTTTAGATTCTAAGAGGATATTCATGAGCCGATTATATGATAGCACGTAAGCGCATGATTATATGACACGATGGGTTAATTATTTCCATAATTTATCTGTAATTTTGGCCTCAAAATAAGGTAATTCATTGTCAAACATTTCACGTTAATTATTCATTACGAATTAATGGAGCAA
This sequence comes from Atta colombica, assembly GCF_001594045.1. NCBI lineage: Eukaryota > Metazoa > Arthropoda > Insecta > Hymenoptera > Formicidae > Atta > Atta colombica. Next base: position 2,059,454 of record NW_017259548.1, read on the forward strand.
GAGAATTGCGCAAGAAGCTTGCATCTTCGATAGCACATCTGCAATACGCAATCGACCAAGTAATACGGATGTAATGGTAGATCTTGAGAGGGCATGGAAAGGTTCTTGTAACATAGTAAGATCGTGAAGTCGTAATGTCATCTTAACGCCTCCTTATTTTCAATCGTATTCTGCTGAGCTGGACGTGGAGTCTCTCGTCACGTACATCTCGTGTCGCTCGTCATTTCCAGAATAACCATTCATAGCTTTACGTCGGTTTTACTGTAAGTTCAAAGTCCCTGTTATACATGTTCTTCACTTTAATGAGATGAATTAATTAAAATGCAAAGAAATAATTTCATCCGTATTTATATAATATATTCGACAAAAAAACAAGCATTTTAATGTTGTTATATTTGTTCGAGATTTATATATTTCTTTGACAAGCAAAAAGCATAAACGATATTCATATAGACACATTTATCTATACACCACCGGCTTTTGGAGAACGTTAACTCGATTAAGCAAATTCAGATTTAAAATCTCGTAATCACAGAAAACGTTACATTGCTTAAATACCTCGTTAAAATGGAAGATTAAATGTTAAATAGCATTCATTGTGGCCACGTTCGCAGCGTCGCCGTCCTATTCATAAACCGACCGTTTATTCCAGTGGCTTTTCTCGTTGTACCCATTCATTTGTGTTATTTCCACCGAGTTCACGTTAGCTTTATTTAAATTTTATACATCCTAATGTAATTTATAATCAAACTATGTGACCATCACGCAAATCTCGAAGCAAAAAATAGATATCGTAAAAAAGGGATTTTTGTCATTTTTCAAATTACGATTTAACAAAATCTACAGTTACAGTTACAGTACAGTTGTTATAACATACTTTCAAAAAGTAACATTTATTTACGTTTAATTAGAGAGACTCAATGCATATATATCATATTTCATTAATTGCTACTAATCAGTTAGTATCACGTTATTTGATTAGCTAATTTTGATTGTATCAGAGGGAATCCTTTTGACAGGTTGATCCATTTAACAGCTTCGTTCACCAAAATCCAGAGAAGCAACTAGATGAGGGTGGTTAGAACCTCGATAACAAACGAGCTGCGATTTGCATTATATATCCTTTTCTCTTCTACCTATTTTCTCTCAATCAGGATCACCTACCTTCCTTCTTTGAAGCTTGTTTGATCAGTCTCGACGAGACATTTCGTGTTTTTTACTGATACGGGTTCCTAAAGCTTCTTTCAAATTTAAATAAGGCTAACGTGCCACAAACTGCCGAAGCGTAAAACAAAGTTAGTAAAAAAGATTCAGAGATGCGATTACGATATTCTTCTCCTCATAATCGAAAATTAAATTTACAGTATGTAATCATCTCGCAAAAGAAAGAACTATTTTACTAAAAAGTATCTAAAATTTGAATATTACAATAGATACAAATCTAAAAATAATTTTGTTGGACTAGAAAATAATTATATAAAACGTTCAAATTGCTAGAATATCAAAACTTTTTATAATGTTATTCATGTTTAAAATTTCATCCAAATTATTTTGATAATCTAGCAAAATTATTTTCAGATTTGTATCTCTGGCTAAATTTTTAGATATTTCAGGAAAATCATTCTTTCCATGTTGATTTATTAAATTATATATAATCAAGTATTTTTTTTTGTAAAACAATACTTGATTTCTTTGAATGTTATCGTGTTTTATGAATAATTGCGCATTGAATGTTTCACCATCACAGATTTTTGATTAAATACCTATGTATTCTCAAACGATGATAAAATGTACGTTTACATGAGTACGCTAAGCATTACGTGCTACCATAACGAAGATAATCCGAATTGAGTTTCTGCGATTCGCGTATATGTATTTCATAGCGTTAGAAAGGTTCCGACTACATGTCCATTTCATCATACCACACTGGAGCACTGGGGCAGCGGTTTCGGATACGAATGCTGTGGATGGCACTGCACTAATACCGAGTAATACTCTTACGGCTTTTAACGTATTAAAACTTTTATTTACGTCCAATACCATTTGCAGTATGCACATTCTATCGTAAAAAAAAATTTTTATCTTGAGTTATTTTGAGTTTAGATTTTGCTTTTATTGGAATTCTTGTTATTTTTAATAGGTAAAAATTAATATAAAATTAGTATTTTGCTTTTGACAATATATCTTGATTTTTCTCAAATTCTACTTTTTTCTACTTTTTCAATATATACACATTTTAAAAAAGTAGAAAAAAGTAAAATTTATTCGAATCGCATTCGGTATGGGTTAAATTAATGAATTTATTGCAACTATTTATTCACATATATATATATATGGTTGCAATAAATTCATTAATTTAATTCATATCGAATGCGATTCGAATTCAACAATGACAAACTAGGATAGCTTGTTCTGACACTACTGACACATGTGTGAGATCGATTGTCTTGCGCAGCAGTTGACCTGATCATTCGGTAACGGGAATATATTGTGACGCTTTGTAATACAAGTGTGAATTTGAATCGTAAGTAACATTGCTTTAAACAACCATTTCAGTATTTATTATATTGAAACGAGCAATACGTACTAGCAATAGTACATCATCATTATTCACGCGAGTTTAGATAAATGATTTGTGGCGATCTCATTTTGACATCCCTATGCTGCTCTCGTTTACGTCGTGCGATTACGGAAAGGTACATGTTCTGCGCTCTCGTATACAATAGCGATAACAATTCTGCGTTTGTAAACGGTATTAATATCGTCCGTAATCTTGCGGAGGTCGGAACACAGTATACGCGAACTTTCCCTAACAATTAACGAACTACGTCACTCGATGGTGCTTTCTCCATTCTGCTGCGAGTACTCATTGTATAGGTCCAAGCTTCTCGTGCATTCGTGAGTTGTGACACTTAAATACGTGTCACCAACCGGCTCGACGGCACCGACCGGTCGGTGGCGACCGACGTAAACTATTTCGCAGCGACTGAATAGCTCGGGGCTCAGCTAGCTAACGATGCTTTAGCTGTCCCCTCGCCTTGCCTCTATTCGCGTCTGCCAACTTCTTGGAGACTTACATGTTTATTAACCCTGACTCGACCTACTCTGGCACGCCCGCGGCCTCCACAAAGCAATCGTGAGAGCTTTGCCAGATTTTAACTTGGTAATTTCTGTCCTTAATTTATGTGCACACGTTTGAATAAGGATTTTTTTCTAAGTACGATAGATACTAGATTCTGTAATTTATTTGAAAGCAATGAGGCAATCTTAAAACGCTGATAATTATAAATTTTGTGTAATAATTAAATAAATATAAATAATTAAATAAAAAAATATATGATGTTGAAAGAATTCTGTCTAAAAAAAGCTTTTTAATTAGATATATTTGTAAGTGCTTGCAATAAAATTGGCAGCTTATTCCTGAGCTCTGCTCATATGAGAGCAAACATTATCAGTGCGTATATTCACTTACGCATAGTCGCACAATTTACGTATTGGCACAGCACGAGTACGATCCCTTTGAACTTCATACGTTCCAATACTAGTGTACAAATCGTGTACAAATCAAATTGATTGAGATTAGAAACAGTCCGTTATTGCAAGCTACTATGTACTTGAAATTGTATAAAGCTAGTTGAAGGATATGCACATATATACTATTAATTCAATAATATAACATCTTTTAATTCAGTGATATGTAATTCAATCAAGATTGATAAATTTTCACGCAAGATTAATGTAAAAGTATACAATACTATAAATTTCCTAATTTATTTAGTGTTTGCATATGCATACATTTCGAGTTCGAAAAATCGACAGAATGATATATCAATATTTTCGAACATTTGATATGCACTCGAGTCTTGCAAACATAGAAAAATCAATATTCCGTGATATTGCACAATTCATGTTGAAAAAAAATCGAGAAAAGCCTTTTATCCTTGCAACTGTCGAACCATTAAATTATTTATCAACAATTCTAACGATTCTGATTCAAAATTTTATACATTTATTCTACTACCATCTGCAATCAATAATCAATAAACGAAATTGTACCAGAAATCTTGGCAGCAACTTGTGCAGTGAATCTTTATCATTTGCAGATCCATGAGCAATTTTTTGACAACTCGTATAGCTATTTTTCTCTATTGCCTTGAAGAAACGAAATCTTATGTAAGTGCACGATCGTAAATTCTGAATGTATGAAAAGAATAATTACATTTAGCACCGCCACTGACCCGATTGTATTCACACCCGTTGGGTGCACGCTAAATGCATTGGACTTAATGTACCAACTCTTTTCACGTTGCCCACTTTGCGGATCCGTACAACATAGATTTTTATTTGTGCCAGGTTTCTTTCACTGTACATGCTAAAAGAAATAAATTTAGGTTTTTCAACGAATGCTAAAGAATTCCACTCTGTGTGCCATTCATTTCATTTGACTGTAATACTGACAGAAAAAAAATTCTTTGATACATCTGTGTACTAAAATATCTACAACCTAGTATTGTAAGAGCGACGGTGCATGCATGTGGAAAACTGTTGGAAATTGTTTTTGCACAGTAAGACAAGAGAATAATTACTAGCAAATGGCATGAGATACTAGTCCGTTATAATTAAAATACAAAGTTAAGTATAATTACATATATAATTATGAAATATTATTGCGAGGCAAACTTGAGTTTTAGATATTGTTTTTCTTTTTATATAT
>NW_017259548.1:2064267-2091028 GCF_001594045.1 Atta colombica
ATAAAAAAAAAAAATTTTTGGTCAGGCGAAATGAAAGGTAAAGAAGAGGAATAAGAGGAGGAAATAAGAAAATAAATTTATCTATTTACATATATATGTAATTATCATCAAAATACTTAAATATAGAAATTCCGTAATGTAAAAATTCTTTATCTTAAGGTAAAATAAGATAATTTCTGAAAGAAGAAAATATATTTCTGTGACACTTGCAGACGCTTCGATATCTTTCCCATGTTAATTTTATTCTTACGCGAAGCATTCGTCCGGCACGACGATTGGTCGCAAGACTATTAATAAAAATTTCAGGTTTTATTCTTGCCCGACCGCATCTCGTAAACCGAGGGCTCACGACAGGCTAAGTTTCACCTTTCCCTATTTCTTCCGACATCTCTTTATGACTACCAACCTTCTCTTCTTCGCGCCTTTTCCTTCTCTACCCTCAGCCTCGCTTGGACGTTCGCGAATGTAAGTACAGCAAAAATTCTCCTCGCGAGTATCGCAAAACCCGTGCCATTAATTTTAAATCCAAGTAAGTCACTTCTGCCGGGGACAGTGACTAATGACTCATATAACCGGTGCGCGCGGTACAGCCAGACGACCCGGTCATCTCTTTAGCCACGAAGAAGCGCCGAGGGGACCGATCTTCGCTGAGAGCCGTCGAGGGTGTGCTTCGTGATTCATAGAGTCTAACTTTTCTCGCCCTCTCGAGATTTGAAGAGTTCGTGCGGTGTCTTGGGTGACTGATTATTATCTCGTCACTCTCGCAGGCAAAGTGTTAGCGCGTGCTGCACGGTTGATGCGTCGCGACGCTAATTACGAAATCTTGCCAGAGGATTTTAATTGTTTCTTTCCTTAAAGAACTTGGCAGAGGATTAATTGCATCCTGTTCGATAAGCAGTTTTATTTTCGTTTTATTTCGCGTATCCCTTGTAAATCTCTTAAACACTATTGCAAAATTGCAAAACCAACTTTTGTTAGAAAAATAACAAACGTATACTATAACATTTAATTATGCTGGTCTTTATTACAATAAAAGTAATGTACGACAAAAGTTAGAGTATTTAAGTAAACTGCGCTTAGAATAGTCAGATTGCGATTATTGCGTTTTTATTAGCATTATAATGCGATTAAGAAATCACGTAATTACGGTATGCACATCAACGTTATATATGTATTATACATAAACTAAGCTGCTATCTGCGCAGTGAAATAGTCGCCGCTGTCGCATCTCGGGCTGGAGAACCTTGCAGAAAATCCGTGTCGGTTATAAATACACAGACATGAACAATTCCCTACAACTTTTGTATTTAATCGTCTGGCCGGCCGCCCGTCCTCTCTAACAACTCGATCCTTCATAACCCACGGAGTACTAACTCTGGGAACAACGGGGGGAGGGGGGAAACTCCGATAAGTCGTACGAACTATGTAATCCGCACTCGAGTTTCCTGAAGTCCCGGCAACGTCCGGGGCTTCCAGCCGCTTTGCGAACTTATCCATTGAACGATTTGTTGGTATTATCGAATTTGCATGAATCCATCGGTACTTCGAGACTTTCACATTCGAATCCGAGAAAAAGCTTATACGGTGCCGATGCGCCATGTCCTCGACGTCAAGAACAAGCCAGACGAATTCGTAAGCTGAGAGCAACATAAAAGCGCCATTTGCATAGAAAATATTGCATAAGTAGAGCCAGTGATTTTATCGTTTCTGGATACTATCCTGATTTCGATTTGTGTCTAAATCGTACATTCGTATGTCCGCCAACATGTTATTTCTATAAATATAAATGATTCTCTCTCACACACAATATTTTCTACTGCCTATGACTTTAATCTTGTTCCAGAAATTTTTTTGTCATGATATGAATGAGGTTTTAACTGATGAAATAAATATTAACGTGAAAATTCTATAAATAAAAAATTAAATAAATTAAACAACTGATAAATATAATAGAGCACATTCAAATTGCACTTATCGCGTAGTTGCAGAGAGCATGCTAGTCATCGAGATCACTTTGAAGTGTATAAAGAAGGAAAAGTCGTTCGTAAAAGATTTTGTCATCATCTGTTTTACATTCACCAACCATACTTGCGTATTTACGAGAAAACTTGCGCGAAGCGCACTTTTCTCTACAAGCCGGATAAGCAATCCCGTTCGAGTTTCCTCGCACGACATTCTTGCAGTTTCATCTTTGCGTTTTATCACTCTACTGACAATAGTAACTCGTGTCTTGCTACACTAGTATCATCTGATGGAACTGCAAGAATTACATGATTTTTATGAGTCACTTAAAGAAGCTGTACAGTAACTTTTGCTACTGTGTATTTATATTTTACGCACAGCTTCAATATTAACATTTAAAAAATTTTTTTTTTATACATTTTTTGAATAAGTATCATAATCGTATCAGTATTTCAATGACATGCAGAAAAACCGATAAACATTATAGAATTTTAATCTACATTATCAAAAAGTATTATAATGTAAAAATATGTAAAAATTATAGAGCGAATATATGTTGTAATAATAATGAGTTAGAAAGACACGCAACCTTTTAAACATGAAACGTTGGGGTCTTTGACTTATTGAATAAGAGTTAAAAGGCAACGAATTATTGAACATTCGTATGTGCTTAGTTTCAGTTATCGGATATGACGAGGCAGAAATAGAGTAAAAGACTAGCCATATGAAAGGACAATCGTTTCGTTACTGCTTGTCCGAAGCGCGATGGAACAATTATGAAGTGGTATATATGTATTATACTTGGAGGGCCTGAATATTCAACGAAACACGCTATTAGCTTCCTCTCATGGTGAGGCTTGACGTAGCGAGTTAGATCGCCGACGAGTCACTCCACGTACACAAGCTATTCATCATACAAGCGTAATGAAAGCTAATTTATTGTTGGACTTTCAAGAGTCTTGAAAGAGGCGACAGTTACATTCGACTAGTTAATCCGGCATAGAGTGTATTGCCCAAGGGTTATGCATGTGATAACACAGAAATTGCTCTATCTATGAGAATGATCTTTATTTATGATGAATTCGGCAGCTAGAAAATCGTTTGGCATTTTATAATATTGCGATTTTCTTATTTAACAATGAACAATATATTTTTGCAAATTTTTATATCTATAAAATTTAAACTTTTTATAGCGAGAGAAAGAAAATGTTAAAGTTATTTACAATAAATTATAGACATTTTTGTGTACATTTAATTATAATAATTTTACATACATAATCATTTTTAAAATAAGATGTTTCCAAGAAACTTTCTTGAAAAACAGAAAATAATATTTTTGAAAGTTATATAGTATTTATAAATCATAAAATAGAAAATCATAAAATAGAATAATTCCTTAAAAAGTCACAAAAATATAAAAATAGACAATCAATGATAAATATTATAATAGAAATATTAAATAAATTTGCTAGTATAAATTTCTTTCAATTTTATTAAAATTTTTTCGTATCGATTATATTATCACATTTAATGTTTCATAATTTTCTCATTTATTAAATGAAAATATTGAACATATGAAACATTTGTGTTCAATAATTGCAAGTACAGTAAATTAGAATATAAATATTTGCAGTATATTATAATATTATTGGCGAAAGCGTAATATCTAAAAGCAATAATAAAAGAAAAAATAGTAAAATAGAAATGCATGAAATTATTTTCTATAAATAAATGACTATTGAAATAAATTAATGAAACATCTGTTTTTAATTTAAGAGAAAAACCATATGCTTATTTTATTTTATTTTATTAAATTTTATAAAAACATTATTTTATTTTAATTAAAATTACAGTTTATATCTTCAATATATTATTACATTTGGTACTAAAATATTATTAACTTTTAATTTATTGACAATATATTTACAATATATTAACTTCTAATTTATATTGGATATGACATTACAGAAATTAAGCAAAAGCATTAATTATTTATATTTGCATATAAGAAGTACCGTAATTAAACTTTCTCTGGAAAAATGGTTTGTAAATTGAAAGCATTAATCTTGATTTATCCACGACTTGAAGAATTCTTAAACAAAGAGAGATGAGATTAGACAAAGAGAGCAATGAACCTGAAATCAACTCACTTATCGATATAATCGATATATTATGAATTTGCGGCATATTAGAGCATTCCCTGCGCAAAGAGACGCGCATAAGGAACAAGATGAGTTTACAGCTGGCGTTACAAATCGAAAAATTAATTCACCAAGAAATTGAACGGCACTAAAACGATGTACGTGCCGTTAATAAAATCGAGTTACGAGCTGAATTTCAACGGACGGAGGCTACCGTTTCGTGTCTCTCGTCGGTGCGTAAAACGTTTCCGCGGAGCGATAAAACGGCGAGCCGACCGCCTGTATCCGAGTATGCGGTGCGATATCGTTGGAATAAAAGTTCCGTGGAGCATCTGGATCATGTGGTGGCTTGGCAGAGGGCGAAGATAGCTTCGGTGGACAACCAGCGACGTGGGGCGCGATGTGGGCGGCTTTCGTGATTCTCATCCCATCGCGACGAGCGACGTTGGCATGAACACCATCCCGCGGGCCGCAGTTAAAAGCACGAGTCATAAATCAGAGTGGCGAAGGAGACGAGGACGGAGAAACAGATGTAGACCGCAAATGGCTGGACGTATAGTCGCGTATAAGGATAAAAACAAACGACGTAGGAACGCGACAAGAGAGACGACACGACGAGTGCAGCGGGGAGATACAAGGAAAATACATGGAGGGATGATATGGCGGGAGCTATAAACTAGGCCGGGCGACGATGCTGTTTCCGCGTAAAATTAATTAAAATGCATATAAAATGAACCGGTATGGTGACCCTCGTTTGACACTCGCTTCCTCGTCAAATTGAAGCGAACTTATCTTCCCTGCGTTATCCTCTGTCCTCGTTCCCTATGTCTCTCTTAACAATCGACCAACGATGTTCATGCTGTTCTCTTTCGACTATCTTCGCTATTTGGTTTTTATTGGGTTTTCTCGTCCTCTCTAGAAGAATAATGTTCTTTGATATTACCCTTCTCCTCAAACAAAACGATTCCCTTCGATCTGCAACGCGACAGAATATGCTTGACGTCGCTTACACTCGCGCGCTGAAAAGAGATATTCGTAACTTTGTTCGTTAAGAACATTTACTCGAAATGGAAGCATTTTACTACTTCACTCGAGATTGAGGCTATTTCAGTTTACCGTACTTTGCGGTAGACACCGGCTAAACAAAATGTTAAGCTACTAAAAGTTCCTGAACGAATTTCCGTGCTTGCACCTTACAAGACACTTTACGGTTTCACGGTAAATTATCATGTTAACTCGGAAAACATGTCCAGTTACATGTGATGCAGATTGAAACTTAGGAGATTTATGCTCAATTTTGCCCGCGGATAAAAATGACGGACGTTCTTATTCGGTTTACGAGATATTCGGTGACAGGCACGATATTTCGTAACGTGAAAAACTTTGGGATTGTTTTGTCTTCCGTATTAAAAATTCAAGGAATTTCATATTTCAGTGACATTGTGAAACTCTTGCTTTTGGCAGGGAGACTTTAAATAATTTTTTACACGGAAACGATTTTGCTGATTATCTGAAAATTTAGCTAAGTTTAAAAATAATTTTGTCGGTTTATTAAAATAATTATGCAAGAAACTCAAATATAGCAACAATCCTGCAAAGAATATTTGACATTCTAGTAATTAGTTTGAAATACATACAATTTTAATAGCTCAACAAAATTACAGATCTATATCTAGCTAAATTTTTAGATGCTTCAGCAAAACCTTTTCTTGCGATGCCCGTAAATCATATTGATAATCTCTACTGAAATTACGAAAATTTTCATTTAACTGTCCTTCTATGCTTTTAACGGCTCATCGAAAGATGATCGCAAACTTCAAAGGCGATATAATAATCGATTGCATATCTTGTGAAATTTCAGGAGTGCCGCGCAAAATTTCTTACCCGCTTGCCTTAATATCAATAGAATTGAATTCTCTTTTGAAATGCGTTCTCAGTTCTCAGAGAATAATAAAAGGTAATAAATTGATGAGGAGAGTGGCAATCGCGTTCTACTGTGCTTTAGTACGCACCGCCACTTGTGCGTTATTTATTGAACGGCAATGAAATTGACTTGATTTATTTAGAAGGAAGAAAGAACCGCGAGTAGAGTTTCGCGCTGAAAGAAGGGAAAAAAAAATAGAAAACATTCGTACATTCTGGGAAACGCTTTCCTCGCGTTCTCTGAAAAGTACATTCTTTATGTTTGATTTATTTTCGTATATAGTTATACATCTTCGAATGCCAAAGAAATTTTTACATCAAAAATTACTCGAGCGTATCAATATATACTCATTCTGTGAATTCCTTCTGGTCTAACCTCATCATATTCCAATCCAATGGAAATCTTTCGTGAAGCGACTCATCATATCAGACAGAGTTGTTCTCTCTGTTTCGATAAAGTGTTATAATTCATCGTTTGTTCTCGCGGCGCGCATGCAGCTAACACGTTTCCATATGACGGTCGTGAAAGTGCACTCAGCACCACCGATCCTCATGCATAATCATATATTTACAGTGCGGGGGATAATCCCCGCCTCTCCCCGTCATTTCCGTGATTCCGTCCTCTCTCTCCGTCTCCTCGTCCATCGTTATCCACCACCGCATGCAACGTATACTCGCGCACGGACGTACCGACGACGAGTGCATATGCCGCTATCGTCGGCGCTGCTTTAATTAAATATTTGCATACAGGTGCACACGAACGCATACAGCCATGTGGAGACGTACAATAACATTATACATACGAGCGCATATATCTAAGGTCGCGGCTTTCATCGCGTTCGCCTAGACGCGAAAGAGCCTTGAGAGATTAACCGCAAAGTCGCGCATTTCCGTATTCGCATGTACGCGCAAGCGTGTGTGTTGCAATTCTGACGATTCATCATTCATCTGTATTGGTATTCTCATACGTAATCTTGTTCAACAATGTAAATATAAAGTACCTAGGAAAGAACATCCTATGTTCCACTACATGTGCATTTACTGCGATATTTAATTAATAATTAAGTTCGTTTTTAATTTTTGTAATCGAATATTTGTAATCGATATCAGCTGCATATATATTAATTTTCAATGTATTTTGGACTAGAACGAACATTAACTGTTAGTTTAATTTTCATTTCTATCAATGTAGGTTAATTTTAATTTCGATTCAATTGACTTTTCATGTTTTTTTAATTTTCAGGACTAAAAAAAGATGAAAGAAATTAAAGTTAATCTTCATTAATGAAAATGAGTATTAATGTGTGTCTGATAAGTATTACATTGGTTCACTTACTCAATTTAAATTATTTCGTTCCGATTCAACTAACAATTTATCCTACTACAATATTCATATCGTCACAGAATTTATTTTGTGTAATGCAATCTAATGTTACAGCTAACTTTATCCTTTTTATATTACAAAAAAGCTCATACTTCGAGCTTTTTTCGTCTACATATACAATATATTGTTAGTCGCGTGCATTGGTTGAATTACTTGGATGGCTATTACACTTAATCATACTCGTCTCCCACCGACAATCAGATTCATCGGAAGTCATAGAGGTTTATACTTCTTTTTTTTTCCTCCCTTCCTCGTTTTCGTGCAACGGCGATATCAGTAGTGCGGAAAGCTATCAGTGTGTTATTACTAGCGAGGATAATCCTCTCGAAATTTACATGAGTATCCAATTTTCGTACATCAGACTCTTCCTGGTTTATTAGTGGCTTCCGGTGGATGTTATGCGTCTATAATAATCAATGACCCATTGATGCATAGGGAATTCATAGCCGCACTCTGTTTTTAATAACTTCTCGGCATAACGTATTCATGAGACAAATTGTCCTTGCAATTGCTTTTTCATGGGATTACTTTCATTATTATATACAAACAGCTTTCCTTCCGCTTGAACGCGTTCAGGAATTACACGTTCAATATTGTACTGGATTATTTAAGTTTGCCGCTGATCTTTCTATCTTTTAAATACATGCTAAATAATATATTTTTTAAAAACATACTAGATGAGACTAAAAAATGCTGTGTAAATACAATTAATATATTTTTTGAAAACTTTTTTTAACTCTTGTGTCCGTTTTATATATAAATTAACTAATATAAATTAACTTCAATTTCGCCTGAAGTCTTCAACATTCATCTTTTCCTGTTGAATTTAAGAATTAGAAAAAATTAAAAAGTTAAATTGAATCGAGATTGAAGTTAATTTATATTGGTGGAAACGGAGCATTAAACGCTATATTACAGAAACAATACACTTGAGTATGTCATATTTACTAATTCAAGTTGATTAGTTTTGTAAAAATAAATATATTGTAAATAATTTTTTTTAAATCTATAAATCGAAACATCAGACATTAAAGAACATAACGATACAAGCAAATGTATGTATCTTATTAATAAAAAAGTTATAAGCAATGGAAATAAAAGAATATATCATAAAGACGTTTAAGGATTAAAAATGCATTTCTATTTATACTCGTTACTTAATAAATAATTCGCTTAAATTCCATGGTTTCATTTCCGTGTTGATCTGTAATTCTAGGACATCAAGTTAAGCGAACCATTACTATGCGTGGCTTACTATTAAATGCGTCGCTCGCAGATGCACATTTATTCGCGCTGTCCTCCGCTCGCTAGAGCATTGCGGATGCATTTCACGAGAATCGCGTGTGTGACTCATTCACACCGAGTTATAGCTGGGTGCACTTTAATTGAGGCAGTTAGAATGCCTTTTCTGCTTAAATATTCGTATATATTTATCGGCAATTAAGCCATTGAGGAAGTTTCGCGTTAACTCGTACAGCTTTACTTCCTGGAATGGAGCGACCAACATTCAGATTGTAATCCTTTCGAAATGCTAACACCCGTTAAATTGCAGTATCCGGGGAGCTAGTATTTATATAAATTACAGGTTTCTTCAGACTGTACAACAGTCACTCGATACACTAAAATTTCTTTTTCTTAATTTCATTTATATTCTTTATTTATACATGAATAGAAATTCATCTTTATACATTGTTATCATCCTTGAGAAAAATAAAATTATTAAAAATGATTTAATAAATGAAACTTCTTTAATTTGATTTTTTGAATGATGAATAATGTTATGACGCAGTTATAGGTAATAATAAGAATTATTATCACATATTTTTAATATTTCTATATTAACAATTCAATAAATATAATAAAAGACTAAAAATTAATTATATTTCAATTATATTAAGAAACATGGGCTAATCGCTAATACATTGCGTTAATTGCTAATATTATAAACAATGTTAATAGAAGCAAAAAGATACAATCAAACTTTTGATGAGCATCCTCAGTAATTACATACTACATACAAATTTATGATGAACTTTTGCTCCATAATTATTAACTATTCCGAGGCATATTACATGGGGAAGTTCCCTTTTTTCATATCTTGCGCTTTCCATATCGTATCCATATCGTCATTTATAATACAATAATTGCATCTCGGAGGGGGGGAGAGGGGGAGCATGATATTATTTTTATGTCGCAGGTAGATATATTTTTCTTATTAATGATATAAAGGTCTCTTATTAATATTTAGAAATGCGTTTATAATCTATGTGCAATGTAGACACGTAAAGTTCAAACTACATAAACGAAATGTTATTCTTAACGATATATATACGTGGTTAAGTTACAGAGAGAAATGACAGAAAGTTATGGATAAATCAATTTCGCTATCGCAGTAGCAGCATTACTATTATATTCGCATTATTATATTTAGGATTAATAATTGCAGTTATTGTTTTCAGGATATGTATTAGCTGAAATGTATTAACGAGAGACATTGGAAAATATCTGCTTTGAATGATTGTGTAGACGCGCGTGCGGAAAGCAGTTCAACACTTTCCATTCGAAGCAAAACTTCTCGATCGTAATCTTGGGTAGTTGTGCGAAGAGTGACATGCACGCCTTGCGCTTAATTCACGAGAGATGCGGATCAAGATCAATCCAATAGCGGACGAGATATGTCGCGGTTATTTTAATAACATGCACACGCGTGACAAACTTTTAACGATGTCCAGATTCCTGTATGCTAATGCATACCGTGCGCGCGTCTCAAGTACCCGGTATCTTGACAATTAAAGTACAGGAATTTTTATGTAACTTATGAAATTTACACTTAGATTATAAACAATTAAAAAAAGACACGTATACGCTAACGATTGATTTTGAACGGTTTCATACATGCGAGCGAAAGAATTCATATTTGCAGCAACTCTCAATATTTTTTACGTGCAAATTTTACACGCAAAAGTTTAAAAAGTTCGTACATATTATAGTAAATATTCTTATTGATTTATTTCAATATAGCATGAATTTTCATATATTTAATATATTTCTAACTACGTCATATTTAATTTATAAAGCAGTGAAAAATTTCACTGCCTTTATGAAACATATATATATTTAAATAATATATATTTATTCATGTGCTATCATGCAAGTATAAATTCGAGATTGACCGTGTATTATATATAAAGCTATAAGTCGGAACTTGTATTTATCGAACGTGCGTGCGAATGATAGTTATGAAGAAGGAATTGAATTAAAAAGCCATAATGAAATTTGCATAGCAAACATTTTCATTATACAGATAGTGAATACATTTAGGCATAAATGAATAAAGTACCTATAAGCATTATTATAATAGCACCATTTAATATCAGATGTGTTTTTATTAATATCAAGAAGACTTTTAATATAGTACTGTATATGTATTGTCCAAGACTTATATGAGCAAATATTAAAATGAAATATAATTTAAAAGCCGCAATTTTATATAAAGCAAAAGTAAACGAATGCGAACAAATACGAAACTTGCTTCAATGAATGCGAACTATGTTTGATCACGTTTATTTGTTTGATCTAGCTTAATACGTTTTTAGATTGTACATAAATTGCAGATGCATTTTCAAATATTTTAAAATACTTTCATACTAATGAGAAAATTGTAACTATCTGCGTCGCCAAAATATTGCTGAAACATTAGACGTACATGCCAGTAATTCTTGTTATTGCTTATGACCGCGTACGTTATAACAATATTAGTCATCATTCATGTATGAGAAAATAAAGGTACATCGATGCTGTTGGCATCGTTTAAATTTTGCAGCATGACTTTGCTATCGTTCACAGTTTTGTTTGTCACATTTATGTTAAGATCGAGCGCGGAAGAACAATCGAGAAGTACACCAGGCTATTCGTTTACCGTCACTACTGGATGATGTTGGTAATAACTTTGTCACTCATTAATTAAATCGTTGGACAATAAGTATCGGTACATTGCACATCGTTATGTTGCAAGCGTCGAAGTTGGAATAAAAAAAAAGCAATCACTCATCTAATTTCGCGGTGAAAATCGCCGCATAATCGCGCCCACACCATAGTATTTTTCATGCACTCATATACTGCACGGATAACGTATTCAAAATTTATGATATAATAAATCGTGGAGCGAATTCGAGGTTTTCCGCGGACGACCGCGGTCCGTGAATTATCGACTTTCCGGCTTGACGAAAATTCTAAGAGAATTCGTCTACGTTCGCGGAGAAGGGAACGGTTCAAGGGAGAGATCTCTTTAATTCTGAGAGCGACATAAAAAGGAATGAGCGAAAGAATTAGGCCGAGATCCTCAGGATTCCTAAGGGAACAAGAATCGCCACGGATGTTTGCGTTCCTGATGCGAAACGCCGCTTATACATGCGACATAAACTAAAAGTACGGGTGTCGCTGATGATATACTGTCGGTAGACGGTGGATGAGAGGACGGTTTATTGTCCATTTGCATTCCTCGTCTCACGTACTCGTATCATCTCTCTCGAATTTCAACCTGCTTTTCCGCCATAGCTTCCCACCCATTCTATCGTCACCCCGTCTCTCTTCATCTTTTCCTGTTATCCAGACTTTCTTTCCGTTTTCTTTTTACATATGCATTTCCCTTATTTAACTCGGCTCTTTGCTATACACAATGTACACATTTATTTGTCCATCAAGGGAACATTGCATGATTATTGTATTTTTTTTTGGCTAGCACATTTTTCCCCTTCGTACGCGAGTAGCATAATGCAGGATTTAGAAGGATCGTTTAAAAATATTTGCCATTTTGAGCCAGATAATCATTGAAGAGTTCTGTAAGATCAAGAATAAGCACGTAGAAATCTTTTTTCATAAGTTTTATTTTATTTGCATCTTTTTTTCTATATTCTATTCAATTGTAGTCTGATTATTATAAAATGATGAAACTATTTCTTTTCATTGAATGACAAAACTTCACTTTTCTTTCTCGTAATATTTTATCAGAATACAGAATTATTGAATATAAGATTACAAAGAAACGCTCAATTGTTTCATTTAATCATGAAATTATATATGAAAGTGGTGATGTAATTTATACATGTCGTGATATAATATGAATATCATGATATAATATATATGCAGTTCCATTATTAAGTCGCATTAACTCGCTTCTAACAGGCGGGATAAAAATTGCCATTGCTGTAATGACGATAATTAACGTTAGGAGCCGATGACGGCGAGTTAATCGTCCATATTGCGATTTTATCTTCATTTTATGACCTCAATAGCGGGTTGGCCGGAATGCGCCTTCGTGTTTTTCGCGCGACGGATAAATTTTTATCGCTGCATGCTGGTCTCTGTTAATTCATGTCCAGCAAACACGTGTTTGGGTGTGAAAATAGAATTCGCGGAATTTAATTCATCATGATGAATTAAAAGGACCGTCGATTCTTAGATAATGATCACGCTGATTGTTCACATTGATAACTTCATCAAGCATGAGACAATTGAATCAATTATTTCAGATAAGGTCATCAATCATAAGTACAATAAAAAAGTGGTATATGAAAAAATAGCTATCGAATACTGATAGACTGCTATATTTTTATACTTAAAGTATATTTCTCTATATTGTCTGGAATGTATAATTAAATTAATTTTGTAGTAAATATTATGATAATTTATTGACTTTGTAATAAAGGATATATTTTTTAGACATCTATACAGTTATTTGTCCATTTCTTTAAATAAATAGATAAATAGATAAATAAATAAATAGATGATAAGATGATAAAAAAAGTTTTTTATAAACAGTCCAGACAAAAGATTAAGGACATTTGCGATATAAGCTGTTTAATAGCTAGATGTAATTAGAGGCTCTCATAACGATGAAATCTTAACTAATTGTAAGTGAGATTGACGCGATTCAGGCGACAAGAGGACAATTGCACTTAATGAGAATTAGTGAGAGAGTTTTAATTAATTAATTCTTTCTCAAGAAATGCGTGCGAGGATTGCTATCGTAAACAGTTATTGTAGATTTTGCTATCGTATATATTTTAACTGTTACAGGGAATTATATAATTTTTTATACTAGTTATTTCTTTAACGAAAACAGAGATAAGAAAAATATAATCGAAAAATGGGTTTTACTAAAAAAATACCTTAATGTATTATTCGAATTTAAAATAACTGATAATGCAATATGGGAAACAATGAATGTATTTTACTTTAATTTATGTCACAAGTAGGTACAGAATAAAATAAGTTTAGTATAGAATAGTGCTTTATATTTCGATTTTTTCGCTACATTGATAAAGCAGTCTTTGCAGGGGCAAACGTTTTTTTGCTTTCAAACAAATCTGTTGTTAAATTGTATCAAAAAATATGTATCCGATAGCGATAATTTCGGAAAATCTTTTCTAAGAATAAAAGCATTGAGATTGTACTTACTTCCTCGATATGCGATAATTCTTGATGCTGTCTGTGTATTTCTATCAAACGTTCGCCAATCATATTCAAGAAAAAGATAGACATATTATTCTTGAACTTTATTTTAGTTCTCTTCACGTAAGCCTACTTTTTTCCTTTTAAATAAAACATTTTGAGATAAGTCTCTCGTGTCTGTCATTCTTATCTGTCCATCATTTTTATCAACGTATGCCTGCATTGCGTGTGCGATATGTGTGAAGTGCCTATTCTCTCTGCTTTTTTTCTTAAATAAAATATGATACATTAGAAAAATTAAGTTGATAAAAATTGGCCCGAATCGATTTTGTGATATATTTTTCCAAAGCGTCTTCTGACGTACATGAAGAGGGAGGAAACGTATACACGGTCGGCTTTCGAAAAAAGAGCACGAATCCTTTTTTTCCCATCAACTAGACGAAGGATCAACAAGAGCGACCGAAAAAAACAAGGACTGAAAAGACGATTCTGGATAGAACGGAAGGAATAGAGAAACGAAGATTCGAGAAAGAGAGAGAAACGGCCAAAACGGCCTCTTGACCCCTTTCCAAGGGTGGTCGAGTAGAAGTAGGGTCGATAAATCTCGGTAGCGGGGGTAATCCCCAACGAGGTTCGTTGGCTTGATAATCGCGGATGTTGCTCCTGACGATAAGGGAGGCTCTCGCGTGCGTTGCACGGTTTAGTGTCGACGTAATTCAGGATGAGAGCGTGCTGCGTGTCGGCGGGGATTGTCGTGGATGTTCCGGAAAAATGGGCTTCCATGCCGGTGTGTCTATGCTGGTCCATCGTCCCCGGGAGCTCCTGGGTCTAGAGCCGAGTTATTTTTTCCCACTCGTTTACTTCGGTGCTATGCGGAGAAAAAGTTTTCCACTGCAATAATTTGCATATTATGCTTTCGCGCATTCTGTATTCAACATGTCAACTATTCGAGACAAAATAGTGCCAACGTACTCCAACTTTTATTGTGAACGAAAAGAATTTCGAATTTTAATCGCGTTTTAATTTTTTTGGTACTCTGATTAGCACTTATTGGTCCATGTATGTTTTGTATATATTTCTTAAACGTATCTAATGTGTTACAATCATTTTAGAAAGCATATAAAATTAACATGTGCTGGAATCATTTCAGAAATATAGAAATGGTAAAAATGAAACATATATGTAAATAAATTTGTACATATAATGATTTATTATTGAAATCATGTAATATTTTTTTTTTATGATATTTAGTATCTCTCAATTGACATTTATGAGATCTTTGATTTTCTCATAATAACTAAACGCATTGTCAGATCTTCGAAATTGACATTAAACCTTCGGTATTTGTCAAAGCTTCATTCAATTCACAGTTATACTGTTACAAACTTTATATGCCAAAGGATGGGCAGACATAGAAGTAGTACGGGAGGTGGTTGAGAAACGGTTCTCCAGGTAGTTTGCGACAGGTCTTAATGTGCAGCAACGTGGATCCGCGAAGATGGCTTCTTGGTTGCATTGTATCGCCCTAGGGAAACTTGACTTAAGGATACGCTTTGTGTTCAGGTAGCACAGGACATGAAATCTGTCATATATAGTTTCGAGCGACAGAAGATGAAGGAGGACAATCGTAAAACATTCCTTGGGGAAATGAAGTCCTTTGAAAGCTTATTTTCCTTGCGCAGCTCTTTCTTTGTCAAGTACCTGAACACAACACTGAATTTAATTACATATCTGCGAAATGGCAAGTGAATAAATTGCTCTGAATATAAGAAGCCTTTCTTTATTTATTGAAACTGAATTATTTTTGTAAATATTATATTACAAGATTCGTCATAAACTAATAAATAAGATTAATTATTTAGCAAGCATTTTATCAATTTAATCTAATCGCGAGCATAATGGTTTTTTTTCTTCGATGGGTCTAATATACTAATAGAGAATTACAAAGACGAATAGATGAAGTTATTAAAGAGTTCTGCAAGTCAAACACATTTTTCTTAATAAAGTAATCAGGTCGACAGATCGTCTGACAGCCCTTACGCGGAAATTGAAAGACTACCATGCCGAAGGGTCGGGAAATTGATGAAAAGTCGGATTTCGCGTAAGCACTTCCCGCTAAGCGGATAGCTGGTTGTTTCTCTTCCGGCCACCTAGTCATTTTCGTGTTTGTCCCACGAATTTCGGATTAAATTATTACGTATACCGGACCTCACTGAGAGACACACATTGCAGCCGCTAAGCTTTCAATTATGACGTTGTATGTGAACGTATTATGTGCAAACGTATTACGCGCGTGTGTATATATGTGTGTGTGTGTGTGTGTGTGTGTGTGTGTGTGTGTGTGTGTGTGTATGTGTGTGTGCGCGTGATCGCATCCGGCCGTGTCCGGCTGCGATCTATGTATGAAGTCTGTGGATGCCCGCGAGTGCAGAATGGGGATAGAGTAAATTGGAGGATGGTAATCGGACTCCCAGAGTTTTCCCTAATTCAGAGAATCTCTTTTGTGCTATCTTTTTCGTCTCATGGCCGGTTATTTCGCTCCTTTCGCTCTTCTATACGAAATAATGGACAGCTCTCAAGTTTCGAAAGAAATACGTAAACTCTACTAGCAACATTCGCATTTTTCTTCCATTAGAATATTCATAGCTCACTGTTTGGTTTTATATTCATTTTGCGTTAATGACTGAAGAAAAAATGGCAAACACAGCAGTTATATAAAGAATTATATTATAATAGTAAGAAAAATAAAAATTTATTAAACAAATTTGCCATTTTATATTCCAAAACTTCTTTTCCGAGGAAGATTTTACTCTATATGCTATAATATACGTTACATGTATATATTTCGAGTAAAATTTTCCTCGAGGAGGAAGTTTTGGAACGTAGTCCTATTCGTAAAATTTTTTTATTGCATACATCGGTATGTCAGTCAATATTCTATGAAATAAGTTTCAAATTTTTATCTTTAAATTAAATGCATAGAGTTTTAGAAAATAGTTTATCGATATTTTCAACAAACTATCACGTTGCTGTGTGATTATGTGCTTAAAACATAATATTTTTGAATTGTGCACGGTTTTTGTTTGGAATATTTAGTTCCAACGTGATATATGGTTTCCTGCGGAAAAATTAATCGTGCAATATCGGATTTACGTGTGATCCGATTTATATGTTGTATAAAAGCTTAATTACTAACATTCACAGATATCTGAAATACTGAATTTCCCGTTCCATATTGAAGGGAAATACGTTTTACATACGTTATTACGATTACATTGTGTTTAATGTATAAGCATAGTATTATTGGAAAAAGGACAGGGAAATTTGAAATTTCTGGTTATAAATTGACAAGGAATATTGTATTTTCTATGAATATAGTAACATATATGTTAATACATTAATTTTTTTGTGTAAACGACGATGAAAAAAATTTCCAACTAAATCATATAACGAAATTTGTATGTGTGATAATTCTTAGTAATTGACTATTGTCGGATATTATTCAATACATGTAACAGGTTTTTGATTCAACACACACACACACACACATTCACACACACACACACACACATATCATAGATATAATTAGAACGCTCTATAACAGTTCAGAGGTCAATTGTAATTTATCTTCAATTGAGGTTAATCGTCATAATACCCGGATTCAATACCTGACGGCAAAAGCTCAATCTCCATAATTAATTGTGAAATGCACTTTACAGAAAAAGAGAGAATGAATTTCCTAAAAAAATATTTAAATATCATATTTTATGTGGTTTGCTATCGATTATAAGATGTATAAATCATATGGTATATTAAAATACGTTGTCTTTTATTGTTTGTTTTTGTCTAAATTATATAGATGTTAATAATAATCTATGTATATAAACATTTAATATATATGCAGCGACTAATTACTGATGGATTTAAATATAAGATAAATTTAATTCTGCACATATATTTTATGTAAAAAATTAAAAATTGTATTTCTTTTTATGAATCTTAAAATTTTGAGAGAAATTTATTTATTGAAAATGATTTTGATAAAATTTTGGTAAGAATAAATGAATAATTTGCTTTTTTCGATTTTACATCACCTCACATATTGAGCTATATGAATAAAATGTTGTGTATAGATATATGATAACATATGATGATTTTTTGATAATTTGCAGAACAGTAATATCTTATTACATATAAAATATTTAATGTTATTTAAATATTGATCAAACGTTTTTAATATTTATATAGCAATTTCAGAAAATTTTTGATAACTGCAAAAATATTTTAATATATACGTTTAATTTGTTAAACGCAAAATTTTTAAATGTTTTTATATTTATTTTGAAGAGTGACTCGATTAAAAATCTATATCTCCACATTAAATCTATACTATAATAAAGTGCAATTTTTTACTAAATATACATTTATATTAAAAGGAGTTACATTGCATTATAATATTAATAATAGCAATTTAATATACAAATGTTCAGAATGAGTTATTTTGATGCATTTTTCATTGCTAGATGCAGTTATATTACCAAGTCTGACCAAACAATGATTTTTTCTACTTTTGCAATTGCAGACTTTTTCTTTATCGCGATATATGGTAGAAGCATGACATAGTATGTAATTCATGTGAGCCGTTGCAATGAACATGGTCCATATCTATTCGTAGTAATATTTCGCTACGTTTGTTCAGAGCACTTTTTAGTATGAAAGAAGTTCGTACAGTCAGTGCTCACATAAAAATAAAATACGAATACGATAATTTTTGAAAACGTAGGAAGATAAGCGGTTGCATTCGTCCAAAACAGTATCGTGAAAAAATATCTAGGATGTTTTTCGTGCAGATTCTCTCCGTTTTATTCATATTTTATAGGCATTCCCGGCTCGTGGAAGTAAAAGCAGTACGCTTTTAGAAATATAGTTTCTGCGATTTAAATCCAGATTGCCACACCGAGAAAACTGGATATCAGTGTACGTTTGTTTACTTCCATCTGCGAAAGTGTTTCTCCGCAGACATTCATCCATAAAAATGCATCATTCCGTGTGGCTTTCGAGAATTAATCTCTAAAAAATATCATCCGTTGCATCAATCTGCAATATACGCCTTAAAAAAAAAATCACTTTTAAACTTTATTTCATGAAACGTTCGGAAAATTCTTTAAAATATCTTTATGAATACGCACATTTTCCTCGTCTTCATTTTTTTTTATGTACACATCATAAAAAGATGACATTCTTTTAAATAAATGCGTATACACACTCACAAACATACACATGTACACACATATAACACGAGAAATTGAAACTTTAAACAAACTCACAAAAAAAAAACAAAACTCAGCAACCATTCTACGCGAGCTGATTTCCTTCGGAGCTTGCATAATAAATTTTGGAAAAGGAACTCCCTATCGGTATTTTTGCTCTTTGCCCTACACTTTTCGCACTCTTTGACTCTGAATAAGAAAGAAAGAGATCGATACCGCATAGTTATATGTATTTTGCTAGCAATCATTTTCTCTGCCGTTGGGACTGACGTGCTCCTTTTCTCTCTAAAAATACTCTGACGAGGTATACTGCCTAAGTAGCCTCACTCGTCCTTTTTATTCATCCCGCTACTCCCGCTTGCTTTTACTTGTTATTAAAATGGCGAATAACGACGATGCGACATTGCGCGGCGAATAAGAAATTAATTTTCTTCTTCTCCCGGGTATCTCAACTCGTCTCTCACAGGCTAATCCGATCGCTAATAGAGGAGCAAGCTACTCAACTTTATAGTTACAAGCGTAAACTTCATCAGGGTATTCCGATTACTTTTCACGGTAACTGCTGGCCGACGCTTCTATTTTACTTTTTTCTACGTGCTTCACTCGACTTCCGCAATGTTGCCTCTTTTTTTCTTCCTTCCAATTCTCGTTCCTCCTATTCGCATTTGCCGCTTTCAATTTCACTTGCCCTTTCTACATCCCTGTTATTTCTCTTTCTTGCACAAGAAATGAGAACTTCCTTTATTATGAAAGTAGAAATGATATGAGCGAGAGCACGCAGCGAAACTCAGCAAGTTAAAAACTACAAGTTTGCTAATTAATATAAGTAATTCTGAGGTAGCCGCTGGTACAGCTTGTTTCCTCTATGTTATTGTATTTTGATAATTTGACCATATACTTTCATTTTGACATATTACACTAATTTGATAATTAATAATTTAGATATGCACCTCCAACTTCGCAGTTGTTGGAAATTGTTAGTAAGGCCGGGGGCAATCGAAATAATTAAATCATAATATGCTGCACTGCTATGTTATATAATTTAATGGGTTTGGCGTAATTTAATTCTTAAATGTGTAATTAATAATCGACAATATCATTGTTAGGTAATTTTTCGTTAGTTATAGATCTTCGATTAAACAATCATGTAGCATACGTATAATTTGCGTAATGTTATTATGTAACTGTACATGATAACTGCTTTTACATCGTATTTATCACGGACATGGACGAGTAATATCGTATATTTACTATAATATTTTACAGAAATCTTATTATAGACTTGATGAGATATTTCGAATTTAAACTTCCATGAGATTTTCTAGTTAATAGTATTAGACATTTAAGAGATTGCCGAATATTAGGCTTTTTATTATCCATTTTTAGTATACATACTATATACAATATATTTGACAATAAACTATATGAATTTCTGCATTTTATCTGCTTCGAATAAATCTACAACTTTAATTATATTAATTTATTTATCAATTATATATATTTATGAGTTATACATATTTTTTTCTTAAATCATATAAAATATCTCACAATCTTTTATTTTTTATAAATATTACATTTTATAATAATCTTTTGTAATAATATTCTCTTGAAATTACATGTATTCATGATATACTTTATAAGTAGTTTTCAGACTAAGTTCTTTTGTACGAAAAATTAAATCGAAATAAAGATGTTCTTGAAAATTAATGATAACAGCGACAGTAATGTAAATCGAAATAAAGATGTTCTTGAAAATTAATGATAACAGCGACAGTAATGTACGGTTACGGTTCGAATGAATGGTTGCTCCTACGTGGTTGCAAGTCGATTGTAATTTTACAAAGGGCATTCTTATCCAGTATAGTCAGATTCATGCTATCTATATACTTCCAATTTTCTTACATTCCTTTTGCACGGTCATCTCGATCGCGTGCGATGTAATTCGCGGGAGTAACATTATTTCTGAAATCACGACGAAAATCTGAGGGTATGAAAAATATTCAAATGTTAGCTTGTAGATAGCGTTTCGTCGTTCACAAATACGAGAGAAGGTGCATTAAAGAAATACAGTAGAGAATTGTATGGAACCGCCGGTAGCAGGAAATATGTAAAAGGATGTTCAAAAAACGACAAAACAACGTTTTATATTGCTTGATTTACCAACTAGATGAAAATTGCAGTAACATTAAAACGTAATGTTGTAACTGAATTAGTTTTACTTTTTGAATATATCCGTGATATAATTTGCTTAGCCATACAAAGCGGATGTTTCTGCGGGAGTTTTAATAACAGTATTATTTATTAATTAACAATGTCATTTATTAATTAATAATATAAAAATTATTAATTCAATGGAAATCGATGGCTATAGATGCCTTGGTTTAAGTGACTCTCGAGTTTTTCACACTATTTCATCCCACTTTAGAAAAAATTTTACGTCTGATAACAATGGACATCCCCTTGTCGTTTATAGGGTTTCGATCACACCCTAAATTCAGGGTTGGCTTCCTCTTCATGCGTGACAGATAAACGCATTAGGACATCTCGATAACTGCGATGTCCAAATCGCATCTCTCACGTCAGGCGAGATCGGGTTTCACTTTTTTTTTTACCTATTGCGACAATTTGATTGAAACGCTGACGCGATGTTTACGACGCTGTGTGATATGTTGGGGGCATTTTGATCCTATCGGCTTTGAAAAATGAAATAAAGCTCGGGTTCTGGATATCTCACCGTATCGGACGGTTTCCACTAACCGATTTAGATATTACTTTCGTCCAAAATTTATGTGTTTCATACGTGTGTATCTGCCACTGCCATTGCTATATATTGCGTATCTTGTCATCACACGTACGGCTAAACTGAAGTCTCAACAATAACTCGGAAAACATCTGATTCACTATCTAGACTGATATTAATTATTCATTAATGTTAGTGCGATATCTTATTTAAATATATGATGGAAACTGTATAGAGAACTATTTCAATAATCATTTTAAATTCGAAGATTCCGAAGGCTAAAAAGAGCAGCTATAAAATCGTTCATTTTTTACAATTTATCGCATTGTAGAATTGCTTACTTCAGATGATGAGTGTTCGTTTAGCTTTGACACTCGATAAAGTGTTTCCATGCTCGACGCATCGCGCCCCTGGTGTATCACTGTCTTCGATCTTTATCTCGTTTCACCTCTTTTCTTCCCGTCTAAGACGAGTTGGACTGAAACTAAAACTGTAACCCCCGTAACTGTGTAACTACATTGCACAGCGCGCCACTTGTATAAATTAACTCGAATCTCAAGAAGTAAGTGCCTGGGGAGCAAAGCGCTAGTTGACTTGCTAATGCTATTTACTACCCCGCGTGCAGTGACGTAACAACATCGTACTCTTGGAAATTGTTCTTCCGAAGGTAAGACACTTGTTCGAAGCACTCAGCGACAGACGTTCTAATTTCGACGTCTATCATTGTCATCATCGTCCGGGATTTTTAGGAGGTCCGCATAATAAAAGAAACAGAGAACAGAGAATTTCAACTTATCAGAAACTGTGTATTCGACAATACATGATTTCTGATAGATTGAAATTTTTATTCTCTGTTCTCTGTTCCCTGTTTCTTTTATTGTGCGGAATCCCTTACATTCTTATATGTATATTGATGCGATGTGATGAGGGTCTTTGCTTGATGGAAAAATTAAGGCGTCATTAGTTGCAAAAGGACTTCTTTAATGAGTTTATTGGAATAAACAAGCCACCCACAAATTCCATCAACGTCATCTTCGTCTTTTACTTTGCCTCTGTATCTTTTATCGTACTATTGGATCTCAACGTGATGTGCATGACCGCCTTTTATTCGTTACGATCCGATTTCATTGCAACGCAGAACAATTATTAAAATTTATGCTCGCGGCGATTACGTCCCTCACTGGCAACAATGTCGACAAGCAATAAAATTTCCTCCAACATCCCTTTGGCAAGTACACTTCGTATTTCGCCTCACCGCGCTCAGCTCCCGTTGAGCGTCACTTCAACTTCGCTTCGAAGTGAAGCGCTTCGAAAGTTCGTATCGCTTTCCACTCTCTCTTTATGCCTCGTCACGCGAAAGTTCGTTGAATTTTCGCGGGACTTTTCCACCTCCGTCTCATTCTTTTTCGAGCGTATTTCTCTCTTTTTTTTTCTGTGTGGATTCCCGTCGCTATGCGAAGGAGGCGGAACACAACCCCAATGCTCCACTACCATGGCGTTACCATTCGACGGGAAAGGTCGACACTCGTCGCGCATTTCCTCGCATTTAAATGGCTCAGGATATAAATATGCAACGGAACTGGGAGATTTTATGCGGATTGCACCGGCGTCGCGGCTGTTTTCGATCCAATTTTCAAGATTGATTCGAAGCAATTTTGCCGCTAATCTCGCATAACACAGTCGACCTAGAAAATAACTAAAAAAGAAAGCCTAAGAACTCAAGAGGACATTGCGTTCGATCTTTCAAGTTGACTGTCCATTTTACAAAGCAAATTCTTTTTTAATCGTTGCTATGAATTTGACGCAAAAGAAAATCGA
Organism: Atta colombica; assembly: GCF_001594045.1. Taxonomy (NCBI): domain Eukaryota; kingdom Metazoa; phylum Arthropoda; class Insecta; order Hymenoptera; family Formicidae; genus Atta; species Atta colombica. Next base: position 2,087,959 of record NW_017259548.1, read on the forward strand.
GTTTAATATATTTTTATATATAATAATAATTTAATTATTCTACGCTTGCAGGTATTAATTAAAACTATAAACTCTTTTTTGGTTATTTTCGGTAAAATTAATAAATACGAATATGTTCAAAGTTCAAAGTAAATATATGATAATGTCAAGTTATACTTGTCACAAGATAATATATCGCATTTCTTTCGAGTTATAGTATTCGTTTATACGTAGCTTTTGTACAAAGCAAATTTTATTTAACTCACCTCGTATGTAAAACTTAGCCCTACAATATTATAAAAGAACATTGTTCTCCTGCGGATATCGTGGTCACTTGACATCAGTCATTACCTGTCACATAAATCTCAATCCTTTACTGTTAATAACAGATAGGTTTATAAAGAATATTATCTTTTATCTTGATTTAGATTACTTTCTGCGCGGTTTGCGCCCTCGAACATATTCAACCCCATGATGAGATGCATCGACTGTACCGTAATTAAGCAACAATCTACCTCTCACGCACAGCATTTCGGCGTGCGATCCATTATAACGGGGTATAAATTATTTAACTCAATGCATACAAATTACTTCAATGTAGCCTCTTTAATCACTTGTGGTTTGCTAAAACCGACGCTAGGCTCTCGTGCTAACTAACTTCGCGATCGAGCTCCAAATGTACAAGCAATTCGCAGAATTGCGAAATAGGACAGATGGCATGAATTAACGCTTATACCATTTTAATTTCAAGGTCACTCGTGCATCTATTCATATATCGTTAATAATACGTTTCTCTGAATTTGACATGTATATCAAGGAAGTAACAACTTTAATCGATAGTTTGACACGACATTAATCGATACGAATAAAGTTGGCGCGTTTTAAACGCGGCCGCGTGTTCTATTTTTCAATGGAAACAGAAGTAGATATAGAATAATAGTCGGAGAACCGATATGAGTCTTCGCGGTAGAACAATTACGTGGAACTCTATGTGCACGTCGTGACACAGTGAGCCGTTTATAACCGCTTGTATGCATCGAACGAAGATCTGCGATCGATTTCAATTTCAAGGACGATCATCAGTCCCGTCACGTAATTTGCCAAAAAGGAAACAGGAATCTAACGCTCTATTCTAATCGATAAGAAAATATTGATCGGCACGGGCGATTAACGGAACTGTACGTTACGTGACTCGTTTACTGAAACGTATCTTGCTTACATCAGAATTCGCTACAGGACATGTGATATCATAAAAAAATAAAGTTGCAGGCTTAAATACATATATATATATATATATATATATATACATATAAACTTAATTTTTCTCAGTTATATATGTACATGATCAATGTATACGTCAACTTTGTACACATTCGTTAAATATTGGCCTACATTCAATATGGATAATTACATATATATATGTATAATATTTGCTGTTGGCAAATGTTGGCTATATATCGTTAGGAGGCGACTTAATTGATATAAAAATTAAGTTTTAATCTTTCAAATGTTCAAAAGATCCTGCACGGAAAGAATGATTTTGCAGAAGTATTTACATAAAAATTTAACTGGATACAGATCTAAAAATAATTTTGTTGGATGATCAACATAATTATGTAGAAATCTCAAGCATGATGAGCAATGCTGCAAAAAAGTTTTGACATTCTAGCAACCAATTTGAATTCTTCATAATTATTTTGATTTAGATACTGATTTAGATAAATTTTTATATGGCTATTTCAGCAAAATCGTTCTTTCAGCAGAGTCTCTTGAACATTTGGAAGATTAAAACTTAATTTTGAACAAAATTATTTTCAGATCTAGCTAAATTTTTAGATATTTCAGCAAAATCGCATTCTTTTCGCAAATAAATAATTACATTGGATCAATTATTCGAAGTTATTCACAGAATAAAGAGAAAGATTTTCTTAAGAATATTTCTTTAACAACTACACGCTTGTTTGCACTCTTCATGAAAAACTTTACAAACTGTTGGTTTTAGATCCCGAGAAATCATCCGTAATATATAGGAAGAAGATATAGGAGGATAAAGAAAATTCAGAGACAGCGAAAGTTCTATGACGTTATACTTTGACGTTATCAACGAAATTTATCCTCGCCTCATTTACTAATCTCGTCACGCCACAGCGTAGCACTTGACAAAATGTAAATCCGCATCGAGCAGGCGGCGACGGTTCGCTTAAGAGTATAGAGAACTCCGTGTGTACATGCTCTACATATACATGGCGGATTACGGCCGCGAAACGACGTTCGCTTCGTCCGTTGTTACCGCAGATTGCTACGATGCGAATGACAGTGCTTAACTTTTCGTTCGCACGGAAACTTCAATCTAAACTTTCTTTACCAACGTCGTACCGACGATGTGCTCTGGGTTTTTTCACCCTTAAACCCAGCGGCTCTCTCCACTCTTCCGCATCTTGACTCGCATGACATTTTTGCCGCCTGGGATTTTCCGACGTTAGTTCCCCCACGGACGATTCTTCCCGCGTTGCTACCAGTTTACCACAACTTCGGCCGCCGCTTTCGCCGGGGACGAGCGATGTAGCAGAAGAAAAAGAGATCTTAGACCTCTCAAGTGCTGGTACTACATCCAGGATGAGTTCTGAACAACGAAGCCAAGATGGATTGTAAAAAATGACCGTCGACGCTCGTGAAAAAAGAAATTTTGTGCAAGGAAAACTATGTCCAATGGAGACGAAGATGCAATTCGTGCTACGAATATCGTCTTTAAGTAAAATTGCATCAACAGCTTCATATAGATGTAAAAAAATACATGTATATCTATATATAATATGAATTACACATATGTTTTCGAATACAAGTTATCAATGTAAATGATGACATAAAGAATATAATCATATCAATATTATCATATATGGCTGATATATATTTCCGTATATAGATGAAGAATATAACTTAAAATATAATAAAGTAAATGTAACTAAAAAATATAACTAAAGTAATATATATTTATTTTTAATCTAAAATATTTTAATTTGAAATAGATGAAATTTCTCACCATTCTTCATGTAAATATTCATAGCCGTGCAGAGATAAGATTTAATTTCTA